>NC_069502.1:32371372-32543872 GCF_027579735.1 Bombina bombina
CTACTATACAGAATATGTACAGATACTGATATAAATATACAGTATACACTAATTGTCATATAACTGCATGTAATAGACACGACTATACAGAATATGTACAGATACTGATATAAATATACAGTATACACTAATTGTCATATAACTGCATGTAACAGACGCTACTATACAGAATATGTACATATACTGATATAAATATACAGTATATACTAATTGTCATATAACTGCATGCAATAGACACTACTATACAGAATATGTACAGATACTCATATAAATATACAGTATACACTAATTGTCATATAACTGCATGTAATAGACACTACTATACAGAATATGTACAGATACTGATATAAATATACAGTATATACTAATTGTCATATAACTGCATGTAACAGACACTACTATACAGAATATGTACAGATACTGATATAAATATATAGTATACACTAATTGTCATATAACTGCATGTAACGGACACTACTATACAGAATATGTACAGATACTGATATAAATATACAGTATACACTAATTATCATATAACTGCATGTAATAGACACTACTATACAGAATATGTACAGATACTGATATAAATATACAGTATACACTAATTCTCATATAACTGCATGTAATAGACACTACTATACAGAATATGTACAGATACTGATATAAATATACAGTATACACTAATTGTCATATAACTGCATGTAACAGAGACTACTATACAGAATACGTACAGATACTGATATAAATATACAGTGTACACTAATTGTCATATAACTGCATGTAATAGACACTACTATACAGAATATGTACAGATACTGATATAAATATACAGTATACACTAATTGTCATATAACTGCATGTAACAGACATTACTATACAGAATATGTACAGATACTGATATAAATATACAGTATACACTAATTGTCATATAACTGCATGTATTAGACACTACTATACAGAATATGTACAGATACTCATATAAATATACAGTATACACTAATTGTCACATAACTGCATGTAATATACACTACTATACAGAATATGTACAGTACTGATATAAATATTCAGTATACACAAATTGTCATATAACTGCATGTAATAGACACTACTGTACAGAATATGTACAGATACTGATATAAATATACAGTATATACTAATTGTCATATAACTGCATGTAACAGACACTACTGTACAGAATATGTACAGATACTGATATAAATATACAGTATACACTAAATGTCATATAACTGCATGTAACAGACACTACTATACAGAATATGTACAGATACTGATATAAATATACAGTATACACTAATTGTTATATAACTGCATGTAATAGACACTACTGCACAGAATATGTACAGATACTGATATAAATATACAGTATACACTAATTGTCATATAACTGCATGTAATAGACACTACTATACAGAATATGTACAGATACTAATATAAATATACAGTATACACTAATTGTCATATAACTGCATGTAATAGACAATACTATACAGAATATGTACAGATACTGATATAAATATACATTATACACTAATTGTCATATAACTGCATGTAATAGACACAACTATACAGAATATGTACAGATACTGATATAAATATACAGTATACACTAATTGTCATATAACTGCATGTAATAGACACTACTATACAGAATATGTACAGATACTAATATAAATATACAGTATACACTAATTGTCATATAACTGCATGTAATAGACAATACTATACAGAATATGTACAGATACTGATATAAATATACAGTATACACTAATTGTCATATAACTGCATGTAATAGACACAACTATACAGAATATGTACAGATACTGATATAAATATACACTATACACTAATTGTCATATAACTGCATGTAATAGACAATACTATACAGAATATGTACAGATACTGATATAAATATACAGTATACACTAATTGTCATATAACTGCATGTAATAGACACTACTATACAGAATATGTACAGATACTGATATAAATATACAGTATACACTAATTGTCATATAACTGCATGTAACAGACACTACTATACAGAATATGTACAGATACTGATATAAATATATAGTATACACTAATTGTCATATAACTGCATGTAACGGACACTACTATACAGAATATGTACAGATACTGATATAAATATACAGTATACACTAATTATCATATAACTGCATGTAATAGACACTACTATACAGAATATGTACAGATACTGATATAAATATACAGTATACACTAATTCTCATATAACTGCATGTAATAGACACTACTATACAGAATATGTACAGATACTGATATAAATATACAGTATACACTAATTGTCATATAACTGCATGTAACAGAGACTACTATACAGAATACGTACAGATACTGATATAAATATACAGTGTACACTAATTGTCATATAACTGCATGTAATAGACACTACTATACAGAATATGTACAGATACTGATATAAATATACAGTATACACTAATTATCATATAACTGCATGTAATAGACACTACTATACAGAATATGTACAGATACTGATATAAATATACAGTATATACTAATTGTCATATAACTGCATGTAATAGACACTACTATACAGAATATGTACAGATACTGATATAAATATACAGTATACACTAATTGTCATATAACTGCATGTAATAGACACTACTATACAGAATATGTACAGATACTGATATAAATATACAGTATACACTAATTGTCATATAACTGCATGTAATAGACACTACTATACAGAATATGTACAGATACTGATATAAATATACAGTATACACTAATTGTCATATGACTGCATGTAATAGACACTACTATACAGAATATGTACAGATACTGATATAAATATACAGTATACACTAATTGTCATATAACTGCATGTAACAGACATTACTATACAGAAAATGTACAGATACTGATATAAATATACAGTATACACTAATTGTCATATGACTGCATGTAATAGACACTACTATACAGAATATGTACAGATACTGATATAAATATACAGTATACACTAATTGTCATATAACTGCATGTAATAGACACTACTATACAGAATATGTACAGATACTGATATAAATATACAGTATACACTAATTGTCATATAACTGCATGTAACAGACACTACTATACAGAATATGTACAGATACTGATATAAATATATAGTATACACTAATTGTCATATAACTGCATGTAACGGACACTACTATACAGAATATGTACAGATACTGATATAAATATACAGTATACACTAATTATCATATAACTGCATGTAATAGACACTACTATACAGAATATGTACAGATACTGATATAAATATACAGTATACACTAATTCTCATATAACTGCATGTAATAGACACTACTATACAGAATATGTACAGATACTGATATAAATATACAGTATACACTAATTGTCATATAACTGCATGTAACAGAGACTACTATACAGAATACGTACAGATACTGATATAAATATACAGTGTACACTAATTGTCATATAACTGCATGTAATAGACACTACTATACAGAATATGTACAGATACTGATATAAATATACAGTATACACTAATTATCATATAACTGCATGTAATAGACACTACTATACAGAATATGTACAGATACTGATATAAATATACAGTATATACTAATTGTCATATAACTGCATGTAATAGACACTACTATACAGAATATGTACAGATACTGATATAAATATACAGTATACACTAATTGTCATATAACTGCATGTAATAGACACTACTATACAGAATATGTACAGATACTGATATAAATATACAGTATACACTAATTGTCATATAACTGCATGTAATAGACACTACTATACAGAATATGTACAGATACTGATATAAATATACAGTATACACTAATTGTCATATGACTGCATGTAATAGACACTACTATACAGAATATGTACAGATACTGATATAAATATACAGTATACACTAATTGTCATATAACTGCATGTAACAGACATTACTATACAGAAAATGTACAGATACTGATATAAATATACAGTATACACTAATTGTCACATAACTGCATGTAATAGACACTACTATACAGAATATGTACAGTACTGATATAAATATTCAGTATACACAAATTGTCATATAACTGCATGTAATAGACACTACTGTACAGAATATGTACAGATACTGATATAAATATACAGTATATACTAATTGTCATATAACTGCATGTAACAGACACTACTGTACGGAATATGTACAGATACGGATATAAATATACAGTATACACTAAATGTCATATAACTGCATGTAACAGACACTACTATACAGAATATGTACAGATACTGATATAAATATACAGTATACACTAATTGTCATATAACTGCATGTAATAGACACTACTGCACAGAATATGTACAGATACTGATATAAATATACAGTATACACTAATTGTCATATAACTGCATGTAATAGACACTACTATACAGAATATGTACAGATACTAATATAAATATACAGTATACACTAATTGTCATATAACTGCATGTAATAGACAATACTATACAGAATATGTACAGATACTGATATAAATATACAGTATAAACTAATTGTCATATAACTGCATGTAATAGACACTACTATACAGAATATGTACAGATACTGATATAAATATACAGTATACACTAATTGTCATATAACTGCATGTAATAGACACTACTATACAGAATATGTACAGATACTGATATAAATATACAGTATACACTAATTGTCATATAACTGCATGTAACAGACACTACTATACAGAATATGTACTGATATAAATATACAGTATACACTAATTGTCATATAACTGCATGTAATAGACACTACTATACAGAATATGTACAGATACCGATATAAATATACAGTATACACTAATTGTCATATAACTGCATGTAACAGACACTACTATACAGAATATGTACAGATAGTGATATAAATATACAGTATACACTAATTATCATATAACTGCATGTAACGGACACTACTATACAGAATATGTACAGATACTGATATAAATATACAGTATATATACTAATTGTCATATAACTGCATGTAATAGAAACTACTATACAGAATATGTACAGATACTGATATAAATATACAGTATACACTAATTACATATAACTGCATGTAATAGGCACTACTATACATAATATGTACAGATACTGATATAAATATACAGTATATACTGATTGTCATATAACTGCATGTAATAGACACTACTATACAGAATATGTACAGATACTGATATAAATATACAGTATACACTAATTGTTATATAACTGCATGTAATAGACACTACTATACAGAATATGTACAGGCACTGATATAAATATACAGTATATACTAATTGTCATATAACTGCATGTAATAGACACTACTATACAGAATATGTACAGATACTGATATAAATATACAGTATACACTAATTGTCATATAACTGCATGTAATAGACACTACTATACAGAATATGTACAGATACCGATATAAATATACAGTATACACTAATTGTCATATAACTGCATGTAACAGACACTACTATACAGAATATGTACAGATACTAATATAAATATACAGTATACACTAATTGTCATATAACTGCATGTAATAGACAATATTATACAGAATATGTACAGATACTGATATAAATATACAGTATACACTAATTGTCATATAACTGCATGTAATAGACACTACTATACAGAATATGTACAGATACTGATATAAATATACAGTATACACTAATTGTCATATAACTGCATGTAACAGACACTACTATACAGAATATGTACAGATACTGATATAAATATACAGTATACACTAATTGTCATATAACTGCATGCAACGGACACTACTATACAGAATATGTACAGATACTGATATAAATATACAGTATATACTAATTGTCATATAACTGCATGTAATAGAAACTACTATACAGAATATGTACAGATACTGATATAAATATACAGTATACACTAATTACATATAACTGCATGTAATAGGCACTACTATACATAATATGTACAGATACTGATATAAATATACAGTATATACTGATTGTCATATAACTGCATGTAATAGACACTACTATACAGAATATGTACAGATACTGATATAAATATACAGTATACACTAATTGTTATACAACTGCATGTAATAGACACTACTATACAGAATATGTACAGACACTGATATAAATACACAGTATATACTAATTGTCATATAACTGCATGTAATGGACACTACTATACAGAATATGTACAGATACTGATATAAATATACAGTATACACTAATTGTCATATAACTGCATGTAATAGACACTACTATACAGAATATGTACAGATACTGATATAAATATACAGTATACACTAATTGTCATATAACTGCATGTAACAGACACTACTATACAGAATATGTACAGATACTGATATAAATATACAGTATACACTAATTGTCATATAACTGCATGTAACGGACACTACTTTACATAATATGTACAGATACTGATATAAATTTACAGTATATACTAATTGTCATATAACTGCATGTAATAGAAACTACTATACAGAATATGTACAGATACTGGTATAAATATACAGTATACACTAATTATATATAACTGCATGTAATAGGCACTACTATACATAATATGTACAGATACTGATATAAATATACAGTATATACTGATTGTCATATAACTGCATGTAATAGACACTACTATACAGAATATGTACAGATACTGATATAAATATACAGTATACACTAATTGTCATATAACTGCATGTGATAGACACTACTATACAGAATATGTACAGATACTGATATACATATACAGTATACACTAATTGTCATATAACTGCATGTAATAGACACTACTATACAGAATATGTACAGATACTGATATAAATATACAGTATACACTAACTGTCATATAACTTCATGTAATAGACACTACTCTACAGTGTATGTACAGATACTGATATAAATATGCAGTATACACTAATTGTCATATAACTGCATGTAATAGACACTACTATACAGAATATGTACAAATACTGATATAAATATACAGTATACACTAATTGTCATATAACTGCATGTAATAGACACTACTATACAGAATATGTACAGATACTGATATAAATATACAGTATACACTAATTGTCATATAACTGCATGTAATAAATGCTACTATAAAGAATAATATGCACAAATACTGATTTAAAAATCCAATATAAAACCTTTCAAAAACATACTTAGAAGCTCCAAGTTTAGCTCTGTTGATTAAGTTACGCTTGAACTCCCAGTGAAAGGGGCTGGGTAAACAAAAAGAGCAGACACTCCCCCCTTCCCTCTTCCCTGCATAGGAAAAGACAGATTAGACAAACAGGAGCCAACAGGAGTCTGTAGACATCAGTATACATCTGACCCTTTGGGGCTTGGCTAGGAGTCTGCACAATGTTATTAACACATAATCAAAACTCTACATTGTTACAAAAACACTCCCAGAGGGGTTTTATAAATGTATAATTTTCAAAACATTTATAGAAAGAAAAACATAATTTATGTAAGAACTTACCTGATAAATTCATTTCTTTCATAGTGGCAAGAGTCCATGAGCTAGTGACATATGGGATATACATTCCTACCAGGAGGGGGCAAAGTTTCTCAAACCTCAAAATGCGTAAAAATACACCTCCCACCTAACTCATACCTTAGTTTAATGTTTAGCCAAGAAGTAAGGTGTAAAAAAAGGAGTAAAAAGCATACAAAAAGAGGAACTGGAAAAAATAATGTGCTTTATACAAAAAAATCATAACCCTTAAAAAGGGATGGGTCTCATGGTCTCTTGCCACTATGAAAGAAATGAATTTATCAGGTAAGCTCTTACATAAATTATGTTTTCTTTCATGTAAGTGACAAGAGTCCATGAGCTAGGGACGTACGGGATATAATACCCAAGATGTGGAAGTCCACAAGTCACTAGAGAGGGGGGGAACAAATAAAAACAGCTATTTCCACTGAGAAATGAAATCCAAAAAATAATTAAGGGTTTTTTTTGTTTGCTTTTTTAAATAAAAAAAACCCCTCAAAACAAAGGCATTAGAATCAAACTGAGACAGCTGCCTGAAGAAACTTTCTACCAAAGGCTGCTTCCGAAGAAGCAAACACATCAAAATTATAACATTTAGTGAATGTATGCAAAGAAGACCAGGTTGCTGCTTTGCAAATTTGATCAACTGAGGCCAAAATGTGGCAACTGATCTAGTAGCAAGAGCTGTAATTCTCTGAGGCAGAGACTGTCCCGCCTCCAAATAAGCTTTGTGAATCAAAAGTCTCAACCAAGAAGCCAGAGAAATAGCAGAAGCTTTCTGACATTTTCTGGAACCAGAAAAAATAACAAATAAACTAGAAGTCTTTCTGAAATCTTTAGTAGTCTCAACATAATATTTCAAAGCTCTTACCACATCCCAAGAATGCAAAGACCTTTCAAGAGAATTCTTAGGATTAGGACACAGAGATGGAACAACATTTTCCCTACTAATGTTGTTAGAATTCACAACTTTAGGCACAAATTTAAATGAAATCCGGAAAACAGCTTTATCCTGATGGAAAAATCAGATAAGGAGACTCACAAGAAAAAGCAGATAATTCAGACACTCTTCTAGCAGAAGAGATAGCCAAAATAAAACACTTTCCAAGAAAGCAATTTAATGCCCAGAGATTGCATAGGCTCAAAAGGAGGAGCCTATAAAGTCTTCAAAACCAAATTGAGGCTCCAAGGTGGAGATACGAATCAAAGCCTGAACAAAACAATGAATGTCATGAAATTTAGCAATCTTTCTATGAAATAAAACAGAAAGAGCAGAAATTTGTCCTTTGCGTTCAAAGTATTTGCAGACAAACCCTTATCCAAACCGTCCTGAAGAAACTGTAAAATCCTAGGAATTCTAAAAGAATGCAAAGAATAATCATGAGTTGAACACCATAAAATATAGGTTTTCCAAACCCGATAATAAATTTTCCGTGAAACAGACTTACAAGCCTGTATCATAGTGCTAATCACTGAGTCAGAGAAACCTCTATGACTAAGCACTAATGGGGATATCGATCAAGCTGTCAACTATGCTGCATTTGCCGGCACCAATACGATCACCTAACATTGCCTAAGATCGCTTCCTTATTTATGAAAAAAGCACCAAGTACGGGGCGATGAGCATTGGACTCTTGTTAACTAACAGTCATCAATCTCGCTCCTATTCAGCTTTTTCCCCACTTCATTCATACCCTGTCACTAAACGCCGCCACTATACTAAAATGTTTAACCCTATCCTGCTGCTCCCCAACATCGCCGCAACCTAAATAAAGTTATTAACCCCTATCCCGCTGCTCCCCGACCCCGCCGCAACCTATATAAAGTTATTAACCCCTATCTCGCTGCAGCCTAATTAAACGTATTAACCCCTAAAGCTCTGGCCTTCCACATCACCACCACTAACTAAACCTATTAACCCCTAAACCGTCAGCCCCCCACATCGCCATAAACTAAATTAAGCTATTAACCCCTAAACCTAACAAGCCGCTAACTTTAAATTAAAATTACAACATCCCTATTTTCAAATAAATTTAAACTTACATGTAGAATTAAAATAAACTATTTTTAAACTTTTAATTAACCTACCCTAACTATTATCCTACTTGAATAAATTACATATTAAAAAAACCTAACCCTACTAAAATTATTTAAATATACTATTGAACTTTATTAAAAGTACTAATTTATCACAAAAAAAACTAAGTTACAAAAAAACACACTAAATTACGGAAAAAAAACATTATCAAAAATAAAAAAGAATTACACCTAATCTAATAGCCTTATCAAAATAAAAAGCCCCCCCAAAATAATAAAAACCCTAGCCTACAATAAACTACCAATGGCCCTTAAAAGGGCGTTTTGTGGGGCATTGCCCCAAAGATATCATCTCTTTTACCTGTAAAAAAAAATACAAACACCCCCCCAAAAGTTAAACCCACCACCCACCCAACCAACCCCCCCAAATATAAAACAATAAGCTCCCCATTGCCCTGAAAAGGGCATTTGTATGGGCATTGCCCTTAAAAGGGCATTTAGCTTTTTTACATGCCCAGACCCTAATCTAAAAATAAAACACACCCAAAAAACTCTTAAAAAAACCTAACACTAACCCCCGTCGATCCACTTACAGTTATTGAAGTCCCGCTTGAAGGATCCATACAGCCGGAGAAGTCCTCATCCAGGCGGCAAGAAGTCTTCATCCGGGCGGCCTCTTCCATTTTCACCCAGCTGGAGAAGTCCTCATCCAGATGGCAAGAAGTCTTCATCCAGACGGCATCTTCTATCTTCATCCATCTGGCACAGAGCGGGTCCATCCTGAAGACATCCGGCACGGAGCATCCTCTTCATACCGTCGCCACCGTAAATTGGAACTTCAATGCAAGTGACGCCAACCAAGATGGCATCCCTTGCATTCCTATTGGCTGTTCAAGAGAGCTCAAATCCTATTGGCTGATTGGAACAGCCAATAGAATGAGAGCTGCTCATCCTATTGGCTGTTCCAATCAGCCAATAGAATGAGAGCTCAAATCCTATTGGCTGATTGGAACAGCCAATAGAATGAGAGCTGCTCAAATCCTATAGGCTGATTTCTACCGCCAATAGGATTTTAGCAGCTCTAATTCCTATTGGCTGATTGAAATCTTTCAGTCAATAGGAATGCAAGGGACGCCATTTTGGATGGGGTCACTTGCATTGAAGTTCCAGTTTACGGCGGCGACCGTATGAAGAGGATGCTCCATGCTGAATGTCTTCAGGATGGACCTGCTCCGCACCGGATGGATGAAGATAGAAGATGCCGTGTGGATGAAGACTTCTTGCCGCCTGGATGAGGACTTCTCCGGCTGGATGGATCCTTCAAGCAGGACTTCAATAACTGTAAGTGGATCGTCGGGGGTTAGTGTTAGGTTTTTTAAGGGTTTTTTGGGTGTGTTTTATTTTTAGATTAGGGTCTGGGCATGAAAAAGAGCTAAATGCCCTTTTAAGGGCAATGCCCATACAAATGCCCTTTTCAGGGCAATGGGGGCTTATGCTATTTTAAATAGGTTTTTTATTTGGGTGGGTGTTGGGTTTAACTGTTGGGGGGCAGTGTTCCCTCTAAGGCCAGTTTTGTGTGCGGCCCAGCAGTGAAACAGTTAATTAGGTAACCACACCCTGCAATTAGCAAACACTGCACAATGCAGATGGCAAGGTATGGTTTTCTTGTTAACTGTTTCACTGCTGGGCTGCACACAAAACTGTCCTTAGAGGGAACACTGTTGGGGGGGTGTTTGTATTTTTTTTTACAGGTAAAAGAGCTGATATCTTTGGGCCAATGTCCCACAAAAGGCCCTTTTAAGGGCCATTGATAGTTTATTGTAAGCTAGGGTTTTTTTTTTATTTTGGGGGGGCTTTTTTATTTTGATAGGGCTATTAGATTTGGTGTAATTATTTTTTATTTTTGTTAATTTGTTTTTTTATTTTTCGTGATTTAGTGTTTGTTTGTTTTTGTAACTTAGTGTTTGTTTTTTTCTGTAATTTAGTAATTTTAATAATGTTTTATTGCATATTTATATAATTTGAGTAGGGTTAGGTTTTTTAATATGTAATTTATTTTATTTAATTGGTAGTTTAATTTAATTGTAGAATAATAGTTAGGGTAGGTTAATTAATAGTTTAAAATAGATAATTTTAATTCTACAGGTAAGTTTACATTTATTTGAAGATAGGGATGTTTTCATTTTAATTTAAAGTTAGCGGGTTGTTAGGTTTAGGGGTTAATAGCTTAATTTAGTTTATGGTGATGTGGGGGGCTGACGGTATAGGGGTTAATAGGTTTAGTTAGTGGTAGTGCTGTGGGAGGCCAGAGGTTTAGGGGTTAATACGTTTATTTAGTGGCGGCGGTGTCGGGGAGTGGTGGGATAGGGTTTAATAACCTTATTTAGGTTGCGGCGAAGTCGGGGAGCGGCGCAATAGGGGTTAATACATTTTATTTAGGTTGCGGCGATGTCGGGGAGGCAGATTAGGGTGTTTAGACTCGTGGTTTATGTTAGGGTGTTAGGTGTAAATGTTACTTGTTTTCTACCATAGAAATCAATGGGTTATATTTCTTTGTTTTGCAGCATCGAACATAAGTTTTCGCTGCTTTGAGACTCCCATTGATTTCTATGGCATCCGTGGCCTCCAGGATGGCGGTTTGAAAACCAGGTACGATGCGTCCGAATAGCCGCAAGCGTACCTGTTAAAAGTTTGATAACTTGGAAAAAGTGTTAGATAGAGCCGAAGGTGTATTCGGAAAACATCTGTAATGATGTAAGCATCGATCTGCGTCGGATTGAGACCGGCGGATCATATTTTATTTCACAAATTTCAACTTTTGCCGGTATGTAGGCTTTGATAATTAGGTCGGATCAATCTTGTAACAAATACGATGCGGAATTCCAGCGTATTTTAGGTTGACAGCTTGATAGATAGGCCCCTAAGCGTTCAATTTCCATGCCATCAAATTTAGAGATTTGAGATCCTGATGGAAAAAACATAATTTATGTAAGAACTTACCTGATAAATTCATTTCTTTCATATTGGCAAGAGTCCATGAGCTAGTGATGTATGGGATATACAATCCTACCAGGAGGGACAAAGTTTCCCAAACCTCAAAATGCCTATAAATACACCCCTCACCACACCCACAATTCAGTTTAATGAATAGCCAAGAAGTGGGGTGATAAAGAAAGGAGTAAAAAGCATCAACAAAAGGAATGTGGAAATAATTGTGCTTTATACAAAAAAATCATAACCACCATAAAAAGGGGGTGGGCCTCATGGACTCTTGCCAATATGAAGGAAATTAATTTATCATGTAAGTTCTTACATAAATTATGTTTTCTTTCATGTAATTGGCAAGAGTCCATGAGCTAGTGACGTATGGAATAGCAATACCCAAGATGTGGAACTCCACGCAAGAGTCACTAGAGAAGGAGGGATAAAAATAAAAACAGCCATTTTCCACTGAAAAAAATAATCCACAACCCAAAATCTAAGTTAATTCTCATAAATGTGAGGAAAAAGCTTAAATCAACAGCAGAAAAATCAAACTGAAACCGCTGCCTGAAGAACTTTTCTACCAAAAACTGCTTCCGAAGAAGCAAATACATCAAAATGGTAGAATTTAGTAGATGTATGCAAAGAAGACCAAGTAGCAGCTTTGCAAATCTGATCAACTGTAGCTTCATTCTTAAAAGCCCAGGAAGTGGAAACTGATCTAGTAGAATGAGCTGTAATTCTCTGAGGCGGGGCTTTACCCGACTCTAAATAGGCTTGATGAATCAAAAGTTTTAACCATGAAGCCAAGGAAACAGCAGAAGCCTTCTGACCTTTCCTGGAACCAGAAAAGATAACAAATAGACTAGAATTCTTCCTGAAATCTTTAGTAGCTTCAAGATAATATTTCAAAGCTCTCACCACATCCAAAGAAAGTAAAGATCTTTCCAAAGAATTCTTAGGATTAGGACACAAAGAAAGGACAACAATTTCTCTACTAATGCTGTTAGAATTTACAACCTTAGGTAGAAATGTAAATGTAGTCTGCAAAACTGCCTTATCCTGATGAAAAATTAGAAAAGGTGATTCACAAGAGAGAGCGGATAATTCAGAAACTCTTCTAGCAGAAGAGATGGCCAAAAGAAACAACATTTTCCAAGAAAGTAATTTAATGTCTAAAGAATGCATAGGCTCAAAACAGAGGAGCCTGTAAAGCCTTCAAAACCAAATTAAGACTCCAAGAAGGAGAGATTGATTTAATGACAGGATTGATACGAACCAAAGCCTGCACAAAACAATGAATATCAGGAAGTTTAGCAATCTTTCTATGAAATAAAACAGAAAGAGCAGAGATTTGTCCTTTCAAGGAACTTGCAGACAAACCTTTATCCAAACCATCCTGAAGAAACTGTAAAATTCTAGGAATTCTAAAAGAATACCAAGAGAATTTATGAGAAGAACACCATGAAATGTAAGTCTTCCAAACTCGTTAATAAAAAATCTTTCTAGAAATAGATTTACGATCCTGTAACATAGTATTAATCACTGAGTCAGAGAAACCTCTATGACTAAGCACTAAGCGTTCAATTTCCATGCCTTCAAATTTGATGATTTGAGATCCTGATGGAAAAACGGACCTTGAGATAGAAGGTTTGGCCTTAATGGAAGTGGCCAAGGTTGGCAACTGGACATCCAAACAAGATCTGCATACCAAAACCTGTGAGGCCATGCTGGGGCCACCAGCGGCACAAACGATTGCTCCATGATGATTTTGGAGATCACTCTTGGAAGAAGAACTAGAGGCGGGAAAATATAAGCAGGTTGATAACACCAAGGAAGTGTCAATGCATCCACTGCTTCTGCATGAGCATCCCTGGACCTGGACAGGTACCTGGGAAGTTTTTTGTTTAGATGAGATGCCATCAGATCTATTTCTGGAAGCCCCCACATCTGAACAATTTGAGAAAACACATCTTTGTGGAGAGACCATTCTCTCGGATGTAAAGTCTGACGACTGAGGTAATCTGCTTCCCAATTGTCTATACCTGGGATATGAATGGCAGAAATTAGACAGGAGATGGATTCTGCCCCAAACAAGTATCTGAGATACTTCTTTCATAGCTTGAGGACTGTGAGTCCCATCCTGATGATTGACATATGCCACAGTTGTGATATTGTCTGTCTGAAAACAAATGAACGGTTCTCTCTTCAACAGAGGCCAAGACTGAAGGGCTCTGAAAATCACACAGCGCTCCAAAATATTGATTGGTTATCTCGCCTCTTGAGATTTCCAAGCCCCTTGTGCTGTCAGAGATACCCAAACAGCTCCCTAACCTGAAAGACTTGCATCTGTTGTGATCACAATCCAGGTTGGATGAACGAAAGAGGCCCCTAAAATTATACGATGGTGATCTAACCACCAAGTCAGAGAAAGTCGAACATTGGGATTTAAGGATATTAATTGCGATATCCTTGTAAAATCCCTGCACCATTGGTTCAGCATACACATCTGGAGAGGTCTCATATGAAAATGAGCAAAGGGGATCGCGTCCGATGCTGCAGTCATGAGACCTAAAACTTCCATGCACATAGCTACTGAAGGGAATGACTGAGACTGAAGGTTCCGACAGGCTGCAACCAATTTCAAACGTATCTTCTCTGTTAGAGACAAAGTTATGGACAGTGAATCCATCTGGAAACCAAAAAAGGTTACCTTTGTCTGAGGAATCAAAGAACTTTTTGGTAAATTGATCCTCCAACCATGTCTTTGAAGAAACAACACTAGTTGATTTGTGTGAGATTCTGCAGAACGTAAAGACTAAGCGAGTACCAAAATATTGTCCAAATAAGGAAATACCGCTGATTACAGAGAGTAGGGCACCTAGAACCTTTGAACAGATTCTTGGAGCTGTCGCTAGGCCAAAAGGAAGAGCAACAAATTGGTAATGCTTGTCTAGAAAAGAGAATCTCAGGAACTGAAAGTGATCTGGATGAATTGGAATATGAAGATATGCATCCTGTAAGTTTATTGTGGACATATGACGCCCTTGCTGAACAAAAAGGCAGAATAGTCCTTATAGTCACCGTTTTGAAAGTTGGTACTCTTACATATCGATTCAAAATCTTTAGATCCAAAACTGGTCTGAATGAATTTTCTTTCTTTGGGACAGTGAATAGATTTGAATAAAACCCCAGACCCTGTTCCTGAAACGGAACTGGCATGATTACCCCTGATAACTCCAGGTCTGTAACACACTTCAGGAAAGCCTGAGCCTTTACTGGGTTTGCTGGAATGCGTGAGATAAAAAATCTTCTCACAGGCGGTCTTACTCTAAATCCTATTCTGTACCCCTGAGAGACAATATTCTGAATCCAATGATTTTGGACCGAATTGATCCAAACATCTTTGAAAAATTTTAATCTGCTCCCTACCAGCTGAGCTGGAATGAGGGCCGCACCTTCATGTGGACTTGGGGGCTGGTTTTGATCTCTTAAATGGCTTGGATTTATTCCAATTTAAATAAGGCTTCCAATTGGAAGCAGATTCCTTAGAGGAAGGAATAGGTTTCTGTTCCTTATTTTGTCGAAAGGAACAAAAACAGTTAAAAGCTTTAGATTTACCCTTAGGTCTTTTATCCTGAGGCAAAAAATAATCCCTTCCCCCCAGTGACAGTTGAAATTATTGAATCCAACTGAGAACCAAATAATTTATTACCTTGGAAAGAAAGAGATAGCAATCTGGACTTAGAAGTCATATCAGCATTCCAAGATTTGAGCCTCAATGCTCTTCTAGCTAAAATAGCTAAAGACATAGATTTAACATCAATTTTGATAATATCAAAAATGGCATCACAAATGAAATTATTAGCATGTTGAATCAACTTAACAATGCTAGACAAATCATGATCCGATACTTGTTGCGCTAAAGTTTCCAACCAAAAAGTTGAAGCAGCTGCAACATCAGCCAAATAAATTGCAGGCCTAAGAAGATGACTTGAATATAAATAAGCTTTCCTTAGATAAGACTCAAGTTTCCTATCTAAAGGATCTTTAAAAGAAGTACTATCATCCGTAGGAATAGTTGTACGTTTAGCCCCATCAACAAAACTCCAATCTAACTGCTGGCAAAGGATACAATTTTTTAAACCTTGAAGAAGGAATAAAAGAAGTACCAGGTCTATTCCATTCTTTAGAAATCATATCAGAAATAGCATCAGGAACTGGAAAAACCTCTGGAATAACCACATGAGGTTTATAAACAGAATTTAAATGTTTACTAGTTTTAATATCAAGAGGACTAGTTTCCTCGATATCTAATGTAAACAACACTTCTTTTAATAAAGAACAAATATACTCCATTTTAAATAAATAAGAGGATTTGTCAGTGTCAATATCTGAGGCAGGATCTTCTGAATCAGATAGATCCTCATCAGAGAAGGATAATTCAGTATGTTGCTGGTCATTTGAAATTTCATTAACCTTAAGAGAAGTTTTAAAAGACCTTTTACGTTTATTAGAAGGCGGAATGGCAGACAAAGCCTTCTGAATAGAATCAGCAATACATTCTTTTAAATTCACAGGTATATCTTGTGCATTAGATGTTGTGGGAACTACTACTGATAGATACATTCTCTGCATGTAAAAGTTTATCATGACAACTATTTCAAACCACAGCTGGAGGTATAACCCCAACAAGTTTACAACAAATGCACTTAGCTTTGGTAGAACTGTTATCAGGCCGCAGGGTTCCATCACTGATTTTTGAGACAGGATCAGATTGAGACATCTTGCAAATGTAAGAGAAAAAAACAACATATAAAGCAAAATTATCAATTTCCTTATATGGCAGTTTCAGGAATGGGAAAAAATGCAAACAGCATAGCCCTCTGACATAGAAAAAAGGCAGGAGGCAAAAAGAAATGGGGTCTTAAATAAAGAAAATATTTGGAGCCAAGTATGATGCACAGCAAACAGAAAAATATTTTTTCCCGCCAAAAATGACACACTCGCGTCATAGATGACTCAAAGGACTCGGCATCAACTAAGACGCCGGAAATGACGAATTTGCGTCAATTTACGTAACTTTGCGCCAAAAAAATCTCGCGCCAAGAATGATGCAATAAACTCTGGCATTTTGCGCCCTCGCAAGCTTAATTCTGCCCGCGAATTTAAAAGATAGTCAATTGGAAAAAGAGACTATACCCGAGGTAAGAATTTTTTAAATTTTTTTTTCATAAAAAAAAAAACATTTCCCAGATATGAAACTGACAGTCTGCAAAAGGAAATATACTGAAAACCTGAATCATGGCAAATGTAAGTACAATACATATATTTAGAACTTTATATAAATACATAAAGTGCCAAACCATAGCTGAGAGTGTCTTAAGTAATGAAAACATACTTACCAAAAAAGACACCCATCCACATATAGCAGATAGCCAAACCAGTACTGAAACTGTTATCAGTAGAGGTAATGGAATATGAGAGTATATCATCGATCTGAAAAGGGAGGTAGGAGATGAATCTCTACGACTGATAACAGAGAACCTATTAAATAGATCCCCATGAGGAAAACCATTGCATTCAATAGGTGATACTCCCTTCACATCCCTCTGACATTCACTGTACTCTGAGAGGAATAAGGCTTCAAAATGCTGAGAAGCGCATATCAACGTAGAAATCATAGCACAAACTTACTTCACCACCTCCATAGGAGGCAAAGTTTGTAAAACTGAATTGTGGGTGTGGTGAGGGTGTATTTATAGGCATTTTGAGGTTTGGGAAACATTGCCCCTCATGGTAGGATTGTATATCCCATACGTCACTAGCTCATGGACTCTTGCCAATTACATGAAAGAAACGGCCCCTAAAACAGAAGGTCTGGCTGTAAAGGAAGTAGCCAAGGCTGGCAACTGGACATCCTGACAAGGTCCGCATACCAAAACCTGAGGGGCCAAGCTGGTGCTATCAGAAACACATAAGATTTTTCCATTATGATATTGGAGATAACCCTTGGAAGAGGAACCAGAGGCGGAAAAAATGTAAGCAGGTTGGTAAAATACTTCTTTCATTGCTAAAGGACTGTGAGTCCCCCCTTGATGATTGACATATGCCACTGTAGTGACATTGTCTGTTTGAAATCAAATATAAAGTTCTCTCTTCAATAGAGGCCAAGCCTGAAGAGCTCTGAAAATAGCACAGTGTTCTAAAATATTGATTGGTAACCTCGCCTCCTGAGGTTGCCAAACCCCTTATGCTGTCAGAGACTTCCAGACAGCTCCCCAACCCGAAAGGCTTGCATCTGTTGTGATCACAGTCCAGGAAGGATGAACAAAGGAGGCCCCTTGAACATTAAGGTGATGGTTTAACCACAAAGTCAGAGAGTGTTGAATGTTGGGATTTAAGTATATCAACTGTGATAACTGAGTATAATCCCTGCACCATTGGTGCTGTATGCAAAGCTGTAGAGGTCTCATATGAAAATGAGAAAAGGGCATCGCTTCCGATGATGCAGTCATGAGACCTAAAACTTCCATGCACATAGCCACTAAAGGGAATGATAGAGATTGAAGGTTTAGACAAGCTAGAACTAACTTCATTCGTCTCTTGTGTGTCAGAGAAAGAGTCATGGACACTGAATCTATCTGGAAACCTAAAAATGTGACCCTTGTCTGAGGAAATTGATCCACCAACCGTGTTTTTGAAGAAACCACACAAGTTGTTTCATGTGAGATTCTGCTAAACTAAAAGATTGAGTTAGTACCAAAATAAGGAAACACCCTGCTCTCTGATTACATATAGGGCACCAAGAACCTTTGAAAAGATTCCCGGAGCTGTCGCTAGGCCAAATGGAGGAGCAACAAATTGCTAATGCATGTCTAGAAAGGAGAATCTCAGAAACCTATAGTGGTCTGGATGAATCAGAATGTGAAGATAAGCATCCTGTAAGTCTATTGTGGACATGAAATAACCTTGCTAAACAAAAGGCAGAATAGTCCTTATAGTCACCATCTTGAAAGATGGGACTCTTACAAAACGATTTAGAGTTTTCAGATCCAGAATTGGTCTGAATGAATCTTCCTTCTTTTGGACAATGAAAAGATTTGTATAAAAAACAAAACCCTGTTCCTGTTGAGGAACTGGAACAATTACCCCTGAAAGCGCTAGATCTGAAACACACTTCAGAAAAGCCTGAGCCTTCACAGGGTTTGTTGGAACATGGGAAAGAAAGAATCTTCCCATGGGAGGTCTTACTCTGAAACCTATTCGATACCCCTTAGAAACAATATCCAGAATCCACTGATTTTGGACAGAATCTGCCCAAATGTCTTGAAGCAATTTCAATCTGCCTCCCACCAGTTGAACTGGTTTGAGGGCCGCACTTTCATGCAGTCTTAGGGGCTGTATTTGGTTTCTTATAAGGCTTGGATTTATTCCAATTTGTGGATGGTCTCCAATTAGAACTATAGGCCTTAGGGGAAGCAATGTTTTTCTGTTCTTTATTCTGATGAAAGGAATGAAAAAGATTGGGAGCTTTAAATTTACCCTTAGATTTCTTATCTTTGGGCAGAAAAACTCCCTTACACCCAGTGATAGTGGCAATAATAGAATCCAATTGAGAACCAAATAAATTATTACCTTAAAAATATAGAGATAGTAATCTAGATTTATACACCATATCAACATTCAATGATTTAAGCCATAAAGCTCTTCTAGAAATAATAGCTAACGACATAGTTTTTATATTAATTTTAACAATATCAAATATAGAATCACAAATGAAATGATTAGCATGTTGAAGTAAAAGAACAATGCTAGACAAATCAGGAACTGCTGTGCAAGACTGTCCAACCAAAAAGTTGAAGCAGCAGCTATATCAGCTATAGAAATAGCAGGTGTAAGAATGTAGCCTGTATATAAATATGCCTTCCTAAGATAAGATTCAATCTTCCTATTTAAGGGATCCTTAAAAGAAGTACTATCTTCCATAGGAATAGTAATACGTTTGGCAAGAGTAGAAATAGTGCCATAAACCTTAGGGACTTTCTCCCAAAGTTCTAAATTCTACAAAGGTAAAGAACACCATTTTTTAAACCTAGAAGAAGGATTTAAAGAAGTACCAGGCATAGACCATTCCTTAGTAATCATATTAGAGATAGCATCTGGAATAGGAAAAACTTCAGGAGTAACCTCAGAAGTCTTAAAAACAGAATTCAAACGGTTGCTATTCTTGTTATCAAGAGGACTAGATTCCTCAATACCCAAAGTAAACAATACTTTCTTTAACAAAAAATGAATATATTCAATCTTAAAAAGAAAGGTAGATTTATCAATCTCAGTGTTTTGAAGTAGGATCCTCTGAGCCAGAGGAATCCTCATCAGCAGAAAATACTTCAGTATGCTGTTGATCAATACAAACTTCATCAGATTTATGAGAAGTAAGGAGAGACCTTTTACGTTTATTTGAAGGCAGAATAGCAGGCATAGCCTTCTCTATGGCTGCAGCAATATAATCTTTTATATCTACAGGAATATCATGTACATTAGACTGTGAAGGTTTAACAGTAGATGTATTTGTACTTATAGAAACATTATCAGTATGAAACAATTTCTCATAACAAGTGCCACATATTTAAGCTGAAGAAGGAAGATCAGCCAATTTACAACATACACACTTAGCTTTGGTAGATTTGTTTTCAGGCAACTTGGTTCCTACAGTAACATCAGTGGCAGTATCAGTTTGAGACATCTTGCAAAATGTAACAAAAAAGAAAAAATAACATTTAAACAAAATATCCAATTTCCTCAAAATAGCAGTTTCAAGAATAGGAAAAATGCTTCTATTAAAAACAAAAGCAAATATCATAGCCCTCTGTAACAAATGAAAGCAGAGAGCAAAAGAGGGAGAGACTTAATATAATATTTTTTTTGGCGCCAAAAATGACGCTAGCAAAGATGACGCAAATGCAGAGAAAAAAAACTTTTGGTGCCAAAGTTAACAGGAAATCACACGATTCGTGTCATAACAGGCGCAACTTTGCGCCAAAAAAAATTGCGTCAGTAGAGAAGCAAGAAATGACGCGACTCGGGTCACAAACACAACCTCTGCACCAAAAATATTTGCGCCAAGAATGACGCAATAAATAGAAACATTTTGCATCATCACAAGCCTAATTTGCCTGCAAAAATTTGAAAAAAACAAGTCCGAAGTTACAACTAGCTGGAACCCCAGGTAAGAAAAAAATGACTAAATTTCTCCCAAAACATAATTTTCCATGCCGAAACTGTTAGACTGCAAAGGGAAATAAACACAGACCTGACTCATGGCAAATATATGCAATATATATTTAAAACTTTAAAATATAAAGTGCCAAACAAAGCTGAAAGTGTCTTAAAAAAGATATATACTTACCTGAAGACACCCACCCACATATAGCAGACAGCCAAACCAGTACTGAAACATATCAGCAGAGGTAATGGTACAAGAGTATATAGCAGACAGCTAAACCAGTACTAAAACATATCAGCAGAGGTAATGGTACAAGAGTATATAGCAGACAGCTAAACCAGTACTGAAACATATCAGCAGAGGTAATGGTACAAGAGTATATAGCAGACAGCTAAACCAGTACTGAAACATATCAGCAGAGGTAATGGTACAAGAGTATATAGCAGACAGCTAAACCAGTACTGAAACATATCAGCAGAGGTAATGGTACAAGAGTATATAGCAGACAGCCAAACCAGTACTGAAACGTATCAGCAGAGGTAATGGTACAAGAGTATATAGCAGACAGCTAAACCAGTACTGAAACGTATCAGCAGAGGTAATGGTACAAGAGTATATAGCAGACAGCTAAACCAGTACTGAAACATATCAGCAGAGGTAATGGTACAAGAGTATATAGCAGACAGCCAAACCAGTACTGAAACGTATCAGCAGAGGTAATGGTACAAGAGTATATAGCAGACAACTAAATCAGTACTGAAACGTATCAGCAGAGGTAATGGTACAGGAGTATATAGCAGACAGCTAAACCAGTACTGAAACGTATTAGCAGAGGTAATGGTACAAGAGTATATAGAAGACAGCTAAACCAGTACTGAAACATATCAGCAGAGGTAATGGTACAAGAGTATATAGCAGACAGCTAAACCAGTACTGAAACATATCAGCAGAAGTAAAGGTACAAGAGTGTATAGCAGACAGCTAAACCAGTACTGAAACATATCAGCAGAGGTAATGGTACAAGAGTATATAGCAGACAGCCAAACCAGTGCTGAAACATATCAGCAGAAGTAATGGTACAAGAGTATATAGAAGACAGCTAAACCAGTAATGAAACATATCAGCAGAGGTAATGGTACAAGAGTATATAGCAGACAACTAAACCAGTACTGAAACGTATCAGCAGAGGTAATGGTACAAGAGTATATAGCAGACAGCTAAACCAGTACTGAAACATATCAGCAGAGATAATGGTACAAGAGTATATAGCAGACAGCTAAACCAGTACTGAAGCCTATCAGCAGAGGTAATGGTACAAGAGTATATAGCAGACAGCTAAACCAGTACTGAAACATATCAGCAGAGGTAATGGTACAAGAGTATATAGCAGACAGCTAAACGAGTACTGAAACGTATCAGCAGAGGTAATGTTACAAGAGTATATAGCAGACAGCCAAACCAGTACTGAAACATATCAGCAGAGGTAATGGTACAAGAGTATATAGCAGACAGCTAAACCAGTACTGAAACATATCAGCAGAGGTAATGGTACAAGAGTATATAGCAGACAGCTAAACCAGTACTGAAACATATCAGCAGAGGTAATGGTACAAGAGTATTTAGCAGACAGCTAAACCAGTACTGAAACATATCAGCAGAGGTAATGGTACAATAGTATATAGCAGACAGCTAAACCAGTACTGAAGCCTATCAGCAGAGGTAATGGTACAAGAGTATATAGCAGGCAGCTAAACCAGTACTGAAACATATCAGCAGAGGTAATGGTACAAGAGTATATAGCAGACAGCTAAACCAATACTGAAACATATCAGCAGAGGTAATGATACAATAGTATATAGCAGACAGCTAAACCAGTACTGAAACGTATCAGCAGAGGTAATGGTACAAGAGTATATAGCAGACAGCTAAACCAATACTGAAACATATCAGCAGAGGTAATGATATAATAGTATATAGCAGACAGCTAAACCAGTACTGAAACATATCAGCAGAGGTAATGGTAGAGGAGTATATAGCAGACAGCTAAACCAGTACTGAAACATATCAGCAGAGGTAATGGTACAAGACTATATAGCAGACAGCTAAACCAGTACTGAAACATATCAGCAGAGGTAATGATATAATAGTATATAGCAGACAGCTAAACCAGTACTGAAACATATCAGCAGAGGTAATGGTACAAGACTATATAGCAGACAGCTAAACCAGTACTGAAACATATCAGCAGAGGTAATGGTAGAGGAGTATATAGCAGACAGCTAAACCAGTACTGAAACGTATCAGCAGAGGTAATGGTACAAGAGTATATAGCAGACAGCTAAACCAGTACTGAAACATATCAGCAGAGGTAATGGTACAAGAGTACATAGCAGACAGCTAAACCAGTACTGAAACATATCAGCAGAGGTAATGGTACAAGAGTATATAGCAGACAGCTAAACCATTACTGTAACGTATCAGCAGAGGTAATGGTACAAGAGTATATAGCAAACAGCTAAACCAGTACTGAAACATATCAGCAGAGGTAATGGTACAAGAGTATATAGCAGACAGCTAAACCATTACTGTAACGTATCAGCAGAGGTAATGGTACAAGAGTACATAGCAGACAGCTAAACCAGTACTGAAACATATCAGCAGAGGTAATGGTACAAGAGTATTTAGCAGACAGCTAAACCAGTACTGAAACATATCAGCAGAGGTAATGGTACAAGAGTATATAGCAGACAGCTAAACCAGTACTGAAACGTATCAGCAGAGGTAATGGTACAAGAGTATATAGCAGACAGCTAAACCAGTACTGAAACGTATCAGCAGAGGTAATGGTACAAGAGTATATAGCAGACAGCTAAACCAGTACTGAAACATATCAGCAGAGGTAATGGTACAAGAGTATACAGCAGACAGCTAAACCAGTACTGAAACATATCAGCAGAGGTAATGGTACAAGAGTATATAGCAGACAGCTAAACCAGTACTGAAACATATCAGCAGAAGTAATGGTACAAGAGTATATAGCAGACAGCTAAACCAGTACTGAAACATATCAGCAGAGGTAATGGTACAAGAGTATATAGCAGACAGCTAAACCAGTACTGAAACATATCAGCAGAGGTAATGGTACAGGAGTATATAGCAGACAGCTAAACCAGTACTGAAACATATCAGCAGAGGTAATGGTACAAGAGTATATAGCAGACAGCTAAACCAGTACTGAAACATATCAACAGAGGTAATGGTACAAGAGTATATAGCAGACAGCTAAACCAGTACTGAAACATATCAGCAGAGGTAATGGTACAAGAGTATATAGCAGACAGCTAAATCAGTACTGAAACATATCAGCAGAGGTAATGGTACAAGAGTATATAGCAGACAACTAAACCAGTACTGAAACATATCAGCAGAGGTAATGGTAGAGGAGTATATAGCAGACAGCTAAACCAGTACTGAAACATATCAGCAGAGGTAATGGTATAAGAGTATATAGCAGACAACTAAACCAGTACTGAAACATATCAGCAGAGGTACTGGTACAAGAGTATATAGCAGACAGCTAAACCAGTACTGAAACGTATCAGCAGAGGTAATGGTACAAGAGTATATAGCAGACAGCTAAACCAGTACTGAAACGTATCAGCAGAGGTAATGGTACAAGAGTATATAGCAGACAGCTAAACCAGTACTGAAACATATCAACAGAGGTAATGGTACAAGAGTATATAGCAGACAGCTAAACGAGTACTGAAACGTATCAGCAGACGTAATGGTACAAGAGTATATAGCAGACAACTAAACCAGTACTGAAACATATCAGCAGAGGTAATGGTAGAGGAGTATATAGCAGACAGCTAAACCAGTACTGAAACATATCAGCAGAGGTAATGGTACAAGATTATATAGCAGACAGCTAAACCAGTACTGAAACATATCAACAGAGGTAATGGTACAAGAGTATATAGCAGACAGCTAAACCAGTACTGAAACGTATCAGCAGAGGTAATGGTACAAGAGTATATAGCAGACAGCTAAACCAGTACTGAAACGTATCAGCAGAGGTAATGGTACAAGAGTATATAGCAGACAGCTAAACCAGTACTGAAACATATCAACAGAGGTAATGGTACAAGAGTATATAGCAGACAGCTAAACCAGTACTGAAACATATCAGCAGAGGTAATGGTACAAGAGTATATAGCAGACAGCTAAACCAGTGCTGAAACATATCAGCAGAGGTAATGGTACAAGAGTATATAGCAGACAGCTAAACGAGTACTGAAACGTATCAGCAGACGTAATGGTACAAGAGTATATAGCAGACAACTAAACCAGTACTGAAACATATCAGCAGAGGTAATGGTACAAGAGTATATAGCAGACAACTAAACCAGTACTGAAACATATCAGCAGAGGTAATGGTACAGGAGTATATAGCAGACAACTAAACCAGTACTGAAACATATCAGCAGAGGTAATGGTACAAGAGTATATAGCAGACAGCAACATATCAGCAGAGGTAATGGTAGAGGAGTAAAATGTCGATCTGTAAAGGGAAGTGGCAGATGAATCCCCACAACCGAATTTACAGAGA
Organism: Bombina bombina; assembly: GCF_027579735.1. NCBI lineage: Eukaryota > Metazoa > Chordata > Amphibia > Anura > Bombinatoridae > Bombina > Bombina bombina. Next base: position 32,397,898 of record NC_069502.1, read on the forward strand.
GCCTTAGAATAGATTTCCCATAGGTGAGAACATGGCATCATTAGGCAAATACTCCCTCACATCCCTCAGACAAACACTGTACTCAGAGAGGAATTGGGCCTCAAAATGCTTAGAAGTGCCTTTCACAGAAGAAATAGTGCTTTACCATCCTCCGACAAAGGCAAAGTTTGTAAAACTGAGGTATGAGTGAGGTGGGAGGTGTATTTATAGGTATTTTGAGGTTTGGGAAACTTTGCCCCCTCCTGGTAGGAATGTATATCCTATACGTCACTAGCTCGTGGACTCTTGCTAATTACATGAAATAAATCTACTGTACAATGTCCCTTTAAGGGAATAAACAATTATACAGTAAACTGTCCCTTTCAACTTTCTGAATATTGTGTGCAGCACAGTAATCTCACCACAGGAGGGCACTGTGCCTTTTGATTTTACTCTAATGTCATTACTAGTGCCATTGCTTTCCATATTATCCCAGCAGGCATGTTGTGTATAGAGGTAAATGAGATTTTATATAGAAGACCAGGGAGGGTAAGAGGTGAGGGGCAAGGACACATTGTCATGAACCAAGCCTCCAGACGAAAAAGAAAAAGAAAAGGTCTGGGAGGCATTCTGCTAAGAAGAAAGAGAGGGGGCGCCCTAAGTGTAAGAGAAGAGATGTGACCAAATAATTCTATACTTATATAGCTAAATATTAAAGATTAATATTAACAAATCTAAATAATACTAAAGTGATAAATCAAAGTGATATGCTGTATAAACCAGTATCAATGTGGTTTAAGAGTGATAAATCATACAATGTGCAATGTTATACAGTGTTAATCAATAACAATGTGATACAGAGTAATACAAATAATAAACAATCAAAACAAACACAGTGATAATAAAGTGAAAGTCTCTATTGAGATGGGAGGCAGCTATCTGTGATGATCCAGGCCAGGATCCAGGAGCGGCAATCTATGAAGAGAAAAGACAGAAGCGCCACATGGCCCAATATTGTTTGATCCGGAATTAATAGATCTTAAAGTAATGAGTAAACTCACGTTTAGTAGAGCACCTCAGTTAGTGCTATATATACGGTCTGGGATCTATTCGGTCACCCAGAAGACCAACTTCCTGCACAGGAGCTGATGTCTGTATAGGCAGAAGGGAAACACAGGTGTCAATATGGCCTAGTATTGCTGGTGCAAAGGTGTTAATACAAGCAAAGAGAAGAATAATACTCACAAAGTGTAAAGCACCTCTTGTGGTGCTATAGAGGCATGAAGGGATCAATTCAGTCACCCAACAGACTTGTGGCCAGACATCCAAGTGGATTCAGAGGTGCAAAAGGATCCCACAATTGGTCCAAAAAAGGAAATATTCTTTTATCAGCAACACTGATGGCGCTCTCTCTCCACCTCTTGTGTGGGGATTTGAACCTGTGACTCTGTGGTTGCTATTTCTGTTTGCTTACATGTTGAGCCACAGCCAGTTCTAGCAATAGCATGGATCTTAAAAGATCTGATAAATAACTATTTGCCCTACTTGTTATTACACCTGTGCAACACACAGGTGTTCTCAATTCTGGAATTAATCAGAACCAACCCTGTGCAAAACCTCCCTATTTAAGGATGGCTTTTAGTCTGCATTGGTGTCTTCACATTGGATCTGTTTTGTCAAGTCAGAACCTGTTTCCTGTATTTCTTTGGAGAAAGATTTCCTTTGCACCTGTTTACAAGGTATTACCAGGAGAAAGCCTTTACCTTTAAACCTGTTACCAATCTACAAGTTTGTTTCCTGCTTTATGCAATTCCTGCACTTGGCCATTGCCAGGAGAAAGATTTCCTTTGCACCTGTTTACAAGGTATTACCAGGAGAAAGCCTTTACCTTTAAACCTGTTACCAATCTACAAGTTTGTTTCCTGCTTTATGCAATTCCTGCACTTGGCCATTGCCAGGAGAAAGATTTCCTTTGCACCTGTTTACAAGGTATTACCAGGAGAAAGCCTTTACCTTTAAACCTGTTACCAATCTTCAAGTTTGTTTCCTGCCTTGTGCATTTCCTGCACTCAGCAATTACAAGGAGAGAGACTTTACCTTTAAACCTGTTACCAGTTTGCAAGTTGTTTCCTGCCTTGTGCATTTCCTGCACTCAGCAATTACAAGGAGAGAGACTTTACCTTTAAACCTGTTACCAGTTTGCAAGTTGTTTCCTGCATTGTGCAATTCCTGCACTCAGCAATTACAAGGAGAGAGACTTTACCATTAAACCTGCTACCTGTTTACAAGTTGTTTTCTGCCTTGTGCAAATCTTACATTTCAGTTATTACCAAGAGAAAGACTTTCCTTTTTGAATCTGCATCTCTGCTTACTAGTTTTCTTTATTTTCACTCCTGCTGTATGTGGTCTTAACATACCTGAGTAGCATATTTAAATATTCTGCAAGTATTTGCTTAAACAAAGTATTTTGTTGTTTAAATAAATTTGTTTCCATTTTCAATCAGTATGGCTTCTACTAATCTTCCTTTAAAGCAACTGTTCCAGACAATGAGGCTCTCACATGATATCCTGAGACAGAACATGACAGAATGTGAAGACCTTAAAAGAGAGCCCTCTGGGATTATTGCTATATTGGATTCAGTGTTAAAGTTTATTAAGGACATACTCATTAACTTTATGGAGCTGGTGGAAATGTTATCTCTCCCAACCGAAACCTTGTCTAAAGTTACCTCCCAAACAAGGAAAGGTTTTAAAGAACCCTTAACAGAAGAGGAGAAAATTCGGTGAAGACAGCTTAACCTCTGTTTCTATTGTGGGGGAACTGGTCACCACATCACAGGGTGTCCAGTAAGACCCCCTAGAGGATCAAGTCGAGATATAGCCAAGTTTAAAATGGACTCTGATGTTAAGGGAACAAATTATTCTTCCACTAGCAAACTTAAAGATACTCCTGGAGAGGATCCAGCTACTGAGAATACATCAATTCTACAAACAACCGTTTCTAACACGCTTCAAGAAATGGTACCTGATTTGAAACAGATGGTCATTGGGAGTACAACTCCAACTACATCCATTACTCATACCACTGCGTCTGTTTCTGCATCAACCACATTGGGGAACTCTGCAAAAATACCTCCTGTAAATCCTGCACATTACCTTGTTTCTGCCCTGGCTGGAGATCCAGCTAACAAAAGTCACTCATCAGACATAAAAGTGACAAACCTTCCAGCTGAATCAGACTCTGCCAATTCTAAAGATCCACACCTCCTTGTACCACCTTCACCCAGCTACTCATTGACTGAGAAAGAATTGGATGAGATGGTTAAATTGGATATAAATGACACAGAAAATGAATTCCTGGACTCTGAAGGAGAGGTCATACCTTACCCGGAGGTACTCTACCCATCAGGCAAATATGACCCAGATATCGAATTCCTTGACTCTGAAGGAGAAGTCTTTTCCTACCCGGAGGTACCCTGCCCATCAGCCAGTCCATTGCAAGCTGCTGGGTATAATCAGGAACCTCTAAATCAAAACTGTCTTGTTTTTTCAGCTCTTGTTATGCCTACAGGGATATCTTCTAAGGGTCCCCAATCTCAGGTAGCTGTTCCAAGCAAAGAATCCATTCCATCTGATTGTATTAGGGCTTCAAATGGAACACTTGTTCATAAATCCCACCTTCAGATGTTTGAACAGGCTTTGAGCGCCCAGAGTGCGCTCTTTGGAGGGGGCATCTGTCATGAACCAAGCCTCCAGACGAAAAAGAAAAAGAAAAGGTCTGGGAGGCATTCTGTTAAGAAGGGCTGTGTGGGGATTTGAACCTGTGACTCTGTGGTTGCTATTTCTGTTTGCTTACATGTTGAGCCACAGCCAGTTCTAGCAATAGCATGGATCTTAAAAGATCTGATAAATAACTATTTGCCTTACTTGTTATTACACCTGTGCAACACACAGGTGTTCTCAATTCTGGAATTAGTCAGAACCAACCCTGTGCAAAACCTCCCTATTTAAGGATGGCTTTTAGTCTGCATTGGTGTCTTCACATTGGATCTGTTTTGTCAAGTCAGAACCTGTTTCCTGTATTTCTTTGGAGAAAGATTTCCTTTGCACCTGTTTACAAGGTATTACCAGGAGAAAGCCTTTACCTTTAAACCTGTTACCAATCTTCAAGTTTGTTTCCTGCACTCAGCAATTACAAGGAGAGAGACTTTACCTTTAAACCTGTTACCAGTTTGCAAGTTGTTTCCTGCATTGTGCAATTCCTGCACTCAGCAATTACATGGAGAGAGACTTTACCATTAAACCTGCTACCTGTTTACAAGTTGTTTTCTGCCTTGTGCAAATCTTACATTTCAGTTATTACCAAGAGAAAGACTTTCCTTTTTGAATCTGCATCTCCGCTTACTAGTTTTCTTTATTTTCACTCCTGCTGTATGTGGTCTTAACATACCTGAGTAGCATATTTAAATATTCTGCAAGTATTTGCTTAAACAAAGTATTTTGTTGTTTAAATAAATTTGTTTTCATTTTCAATCAGTATGGCTTCTACTAATCTTCCTTTAAAGCAACTGTTCCAGACAATGAGGCTCTCACATGATATCCTGAGACAGAACATGACACACATCTCAATAGTGTTCCACAATTGCCCCATGTAACTTACTTAGGAGCGCTATTTAGCACTTTCACTCGAATGTTAACACTTCCAGAAGTAAAGAGTTTGTGCATGCGGGTTAGTGCACGTATTACCAGTTGAAAGTAAAACTTTTGCGTGCAAGTAAAAGCCAACGCACACTAACTACAGGACTTCTGTTATTGTGACTACGCCAAATTTTATTACAAGACCAGAGACTCATATTTTGCTTTCTTTCCTTTACTACTTAAATGCAGTATTTAAAAGCATATAGACATAAATAACAAAAACTGTCAACATTTGAAAAAAAGACAGTAAAAACAGTATACAGACCAGTGACCAATAACATAGGAGAACTGGTTAAACAAAAACAAAATGACCAATCAGCTCAAACATATAGCTAATAAACTGTCCAATATCAAACACCAACTCCTCTTTTACTGCTTGCAGAAGAGATAAGTATTTCAGTTTCTCTTGGAATAAATTTGTATTATTATTCGTTCATTTAGATTGCATTTTAGTTTTATTTTATTGTACCTTTTCTTTATTACTCTGTTTCCGTTTTTCCTTATTTATCTTTTACTTTTCTGTTTAACTTTTATTTTTCATGATATTGCCATATTTTGTATTTTCCTATTTGCTCCGGTTTAACATCTCGTTGTTTATATCTTTTTCTTACCCCATTTTCTCTCCTTGTTGTCCGTTTCTCCCTATCTCTAATACCGAGTCCTTCATTTTGTCCCTCGGTCTGACGCGCATGCGCACTGGTCTTCTCTGTCTTGCTGCGTCATACACCCGCCCTCTAGTTCAGCCTGCATTTCTCCCCGGTCAGTCGCAACTTTGTTGCAAGTGTTGGAGAAATTTTACAACTCAAATCCTTTAGTTGTATTTGACGGTCTCTGTCTCCATCTAGTGACTATTTGTCACTTTCATTATTTAATGCACATTATTTATTTTATAATATTTTAAGTCATTTGGTTTTTACTCTCAGTTTTGGGTCAATTCTTGCTCTATATATTTTTTATAATTGGCTTTATTTTGATAATTTATTTTATTCCTTATTTTAAAATTATTTTTATTTTATTTCTTATTTTTGAAAATGTCACAAATTTCTGAAAATATTTCTCTCAATGCAGAGAATGTACAAAACATGATAGACTCTTCAATGAATTCTATGCTGGAAAAAATGTCACTTTTAATTAATAAATCTAATTCAAAAAAGGCTGTAAAAAGAAAAAAAAAACAGTTTCCAGCGCTATTACAGCGAGTAAAAAGTTGCTGAAAAAATCTCGCCAACTTGCTTCCAGCTCTGTTATTCCTTGCAGGAAAGGAAGCAAAACCCCTGCTATTTCCTCTACTCCCAAGAGGTCACTTATGGGAGAGGCTTTGGCCACGAAAGATAATACTGACTGTGTTTCCTCTACAGATATTAATTCTGATTCCTCTTTGGATTCAGATAATTCTAATGAATTTTTAAACTATATTTCTTCTGAGGATTCTTCGGCTTCTCCGAAGGTCAAAAAATTTAAAAAGTCTTTAAAGAAATCTAAACACAGTAAGAAAGATTCTGATGAGAAAATATTTTATGATTGTCTAGGTAATCCTAGGTTTAATGCGGATGAACTACATCATCCTAGATCTGCTGAGTGGTGCCCAACTAATGACATAGCAGATTTCATTGACTTTCAATTACGCCAGCCTTTAAAAAAGGGACTCTAGGAATAAAATGAGAGCTGAATGTCCCAGACCTAGTCTCCCTAATAATGCCTGTTGTACCCCTGAGGTGGATACTAAGATACTTAAATTTATTGGTTCACCTTGGTTTAAATTAAAGAAAGGAATGGATAGGGCCTGGAAGATATGCCAGGATAAAATGTTGGACTCTGTAGGTCCTTTATCAAAACTTTTTGACATGGCAGAACAGGCTGTTTACGATAATACTTTAATGGACCCTGTAGTGGTTAGGGAGTGGTTACAAAGGATGCTCAGTTTCATCGGAAATGCTAATTCCGCTATGTATACTGAGCGTAGAAGAAATATCTTGAGGAGAATTGACCCTAGAGTCTGCGATTTCGCAGTTAACGAAATTCACCCTGATACCAATGGTCTACTATTTGGAGACACCTTTATTAAGGAGTTAAACAATTATGTTAACACCTTTTCGAATCTTAATAAAGTGAGAACATCCATGAAGAAATTTTTTTATCAGGACCGTTTTTCTGATCAGGCCGGGAAAGGAAGAGGCCGTTTTCCCGGCCGTCCATCATATCCCAATAGGTCTCAATATTCGCACCAACAGTTTCAATATCAGAGACAATTTCAGAACCCAACCTCTTCAGGTTTCTTCCCATCCAGAGGAAGATTCTGGAATCCACGCCTACAAAGATCAAGACAAAGATCCCGTACCCCTCAAGGTAAATCTTTTTCTTCCCTTTCATGTTTCTTCCCTAAACATTATAGGAGGCAGAATCTCTCTTTTTGCTCAAAATTGGAATCTCATAACTACAGATCTATGGGTTCTTCAAACAGTTTCAGGTCTTTTTATAGATTTTATTTCTTCTCCTATTCAAAATTCTCTTCCTCTTCCAATAAAATTTTCCATTTCAGACAGAACTCTAGTTCAAAACGAAATTTCATCCCTTCTTTCAAAACAGGCTATAGAACCAGTTTTGGATCCTCAGGGCTGTTTCTTAAGCAATCTTTTTCTTGTAAAAAAGAAAAATGGTCAATATCGTCCGGTCATAAATTTAAGATCCTTAAATTCTTTCGTTGTTTATCAACATTTCAAAATGGAAGGAATTCATCTTCTCAGAGAATGCCTTTTAGACAACGATTATTTAGTCAGATTAGATCTGACAGATGCTTATCTTACAGTTCCGGTGGCTCAGGAACACAGGAAATATCTCTCTTTCGTTTGGGAAGGAAAAGTTTGGAATTTTACTTGTATGCCTTTTGGTCTATCTTCGGCCCCTTGGATTTTCACCAAATTAATGAAGCCAATTATTACTTGGCTTCGTCTGAGAGGTGTTCGTCTTATAATTTAGACGATATTTTAATCATGAATCAGTGTCCTGTCATTTTAAAATCTCAAACTCAACTTACTATATATATTTTAGAAAGTTTGGGCTTTTTAATCAACAAAGAGAAATCAGTTTGCTCTCCTACAAAATCTCTAACCTTTTTAGGCTTTCAAATAGACACTGTGAATTCTACTCTCAGCCTTCCCAAAGAAAAAATAGTAAATATCAAGAAAGAAATTTCAAAAACTCTTTCTTTATCTTTAGTTCACATCAGGACTATAGCCAGGATAGTGGGGTTACTCTCATCCTCTATTCAGGCTATTTTCCCTGCTCCACTCCATTACAGGGAACTTCAACGTTTAAAAATTTTTCATCTCCAGAAAGGTCTTTCCTATTCTCATTTAATTCATTTATCTTCAGAAGCCAAGGAAGAACTTTCATGGTGGTTCTCTCACATAGAAGCTTGGAACGGGAGACCCATTTTCGGGAAAGCTCCGGATTTGATTATAGAATCTGATGCCAGTCGCTCGGGCTGGGGAGCTTGTTGCAGTCCTTCAATCACAGGCGGAAAATGGTCTTCAGAAGAAAAGCGTTTTCATATAAATTGCTTAGAACTTTTGGCAGGCTCTTTTGCAGTCAAGAGTTTTGTCAAAGATTCTTTTCCTGTGTCCATTTTACTCAGAATGGACAATATTTCAGCTGTTCGTTGCTTGAATCATTTGGGTGGTACAAAATCGAGAGATTTATCGATTATTACGAAAGATTTCATTCATCTTTGCTTGGACAGAAATATTTCTGTCAAAGCGGAATACATTCCAGGTTTATCCAACGTCGCGGCGGATTGGGGTTCTCGGTATCTGACAGTTTCCAGCGATTGGAAACTTCATCATCAAGTGTTTCAGTCGCTTCAGTCTCTCAGAGGACCCTTCTCAATAGATCTGTTTGCTTCGAGACTGAATTTTCAGATTAATCCTTATTTCAGTTGGCGTCCAGATCCAGATGCTCTAGCGATAGATGCTTTTCTCCACCCGTGGCCTCGTCTTACGCGTTCCCTCCATTCTCCATGATTCAGAGAATAATTTCGGTAGTCCAACGGGATCTTCTTTCAATTCTTCTGATCACTCCCCTGTGGCCATCTCAACCTTGGTACCCATCTCTTCTAGAACTATCTGTCAACCATCCGGTTCTTCTTCCTATTTTTCCTCTTCTATTGTTAGATCCAGAAGGTCTTCCTCACGACCTTATTCTTCAAGGATCTCTTCCTCTCATAGCCTGGTCAATTTCGGGCAACCTTCATCTCTCCAGGGCTTATCACAACAAGCTAAAGATCTCCTCCAAGACTCATTGGCTCCAGGGACCAAAAATTTTTATTTTTCCGTATGGACCAGATGGTCGGGCTGGTGCTTGGAGAGAGGTTTGGATCCCCTTTCAGTTGATGTAACTTTTATTATTAATTTTCTTACGTCTCTTTTTGAATCAGGCTTAGCTTATAGAACTATTAATGTTTCTAGATCTGCTATTTCTGCCAAACATTCTTTTATTAATAATTTTCCTGCAGGTCAACACCCTTTAATTTGTAAATTAATGAAAGCTATAAAACTTAAAAGACCTCCTACTCCTAAATATTCTTCCTTCTGGGATGTAGACCTTGTTTTTTCTCTTTTTAATGAATTTTTATCTCTTAAGCAACTTTCTACTAAATTAGCTACTCTTTTATGTTTAATTTCTTTTCGCAGGGTTTCGGATGTTAGAGCTTTAGATTATAATTCTAAACGTTTCACTCCTGAAGGTGTTACTTTCTTTATTTCTAAAAGAACTAAATCTTTTTCAACTTCTATATTTTATCCTTATTTACCTAATGAACCTTTGCTTTGTGTGGTTTTGTGTTTGAAAGAGTATGAACGTAGAACTTCTGTTTTTCGTGCTTCTTCTTCTAATCAACTTTTGTTGTCTTTTGTTCCTCCTCATTTACCTGTTTCTTCTATCTCTATTGCCAGGTGGGTTAAATAGGTTATGAGTGAAGCAGGCATTGATTTATCTTTTTCCGCTCACTCTGTTAGAGGATCAGCCGCTTCTAAAGCATTTTTGAAAGCTGCCACCCTTCAACAAATTTTGGATGCAGCTGACTGGTCTTCAGATTCAATTTTTAAACAATTTTATTTTAAACCCATTGAACATGCCTCGCTTTATTTATTTTGTTAGTTGCTTTAAACTAGCAAAATATGACCTAGATTTGGAGTTTGGCGTTAGCCGTGAAAACCAGCCTTAGAGGCTCCTAACGCTGGTTTTAGGCTACCGCCGGTATTTGGAGTCACTCAAAATAGGGTCTAACGCTCACTTTTCAGCCGCGACTTTTCCATACCGCAGATCCCCTTACGTCAATTGCGTATCCTATCTTTTCAATGGGATTTTTCTAACTCCGGTATTTAGAGTCGTTTCTGAAGTGAGCGTTAGACATCTAACAACAAAACTCCAGCCGCAGGAAAAAAGTCAGTAGTTAAGAGCTTTCTGGGCTAACGCCGGTTTCTAAAGCTCTTAACTACTGTACTCTAAAGTACACTAACACCCATAAACTACCTATGTACCCCTAACCCGAGGTCCCCCCACATCACCGAAACTCGAATACATTTTTTTAACCCCTAATCTGCCGACCGCCACCTACGTTATCCTTATGTACCCCTAATCTGCTCCCCCTAACACCACCGACCCCTGTATTATATTTATTAACCCCTAATCTGCCCCCCTCAACGTCGCCTCCATCTGCCTACACTTATTAACCCCTAATCTGCCGACCGCAAAGCGCCGCCACCTACGTTATCCTTATGTACCCCTAATCTGCTGCCCCTAACACAGCAAACCCCTATATTATATTTATTAACCCCTAATCTGCCCCCCTCAACGTCGCCTCCACCTGCCTACACTTATTAACCCCTAATCTGCCGACCGGACCTGAGCGCTACTATAATAAAGTTATTAACCCCTAATCCGCCTCACTAACCCTATAATAAATAGTATTAACCCCTAATCTGCCCTCCCTAACATCGCCGACACCTAACTTCAATTATTAACCCCTAATCTGCCGACTGGAGCTCACCGCTACTATAATAAATGTATTAACCCCTAAAGCTAAGTCTAACCCTAACACTAACACCCCCCTAAGTTAAATATAATTTACATCTAACGAAATTAATTAACTCTTATTAAATAAATTATTCCTATTTAAAGATAAATACTTACCTGTAAAATAAATCCTAATATAGCTACAATATAAAATATAATTATATTATAGCTATTTTAGGATTAATATTTATTTTACAGGTAACTTTGTATTTATTTTAACCAGGTACAATAGCTATTAAATAGTTAAGAACTATTTAATAGCTAAAATAGTTAAAATAATTACAAAATTACCTGTAAAATAAATACTAACCTAAGTTACAATTAAACCTAACACTACACTATCAATAAATTAATTAAATAAACTACCTACAATTACCTACAATTAACCTAACACTACACTATCAATAAATTAATTAAATACAATTCCTACAAATAAATACAATTAAATAAACTAGCTAAAGTACAAAAAATAAAAAAGAACTAAGTTACAAAAAATAAAAAAATATTTACAAACATAAGAAAAATATTACAACAATTTTAAACTAATTACACCTACTCTAAGCCCCCTAATAAAATAACAAAGCCCCCCAAAATAAAAAAAATGCCCTACCCTATTCTAAATTACTAAAGTTCAAAGCTCTTTAACCTTACCAGCCCTGAACAGGGCCCTTTGCGGGGCATGCCCCAAAGAATTCAGCTCTTTTGCCTGTAAAAAAAAACATACAATACCCCCCCCCAACATTACAACCCACCACCCACATACCCCTAATCTAACCCAAACCCCCCTTAAATAAACCTAACACTAAGCCCCTGAAGATCTTCCTTCCTTATCTTCACCCTGCCAGGTTCACCGATCCGTCCTGAAGAGCTCCTCCGATGTCCTGATCCAAGCCCAAGCGGGGGGCTGAAGAGGTCCATGATCCGGCTGAAGTCTTCATCCAAGCGGGAGCTGAAGAGGTCCATGATCCGGATGAAGTCTTCATCCAAGCGGGAGCTGAAGAGGTCCATGATCCGGATGAAGTCTTCTATCAACGGCATCTTCAATCTTCTTTCTCCCGGATCCATCTTGCAGACCTCTGACGCGGAACATCCTCTTCTCCCGACGCCTACTAGCCGAATGATGGTTCCTTTAAGGGACGTCATCCAAGATGGCGTCCCTCGAATTCCGATTGGCTGATAGGATTCTATCAGCCAATCGGAATTAAGGTAGGAATATTCTAATTGGCTGATGGAATCAGCCAATCAGAATCAAGTTCAATCCGATTGGCTGATCCCATCAGCCAATCAGATTGAGCTCGCATTCTATTGGCTGATCGGAACAGTCAATAGAATGTGAGCTCAATCTGATTGGCTGATTGGATCAGCCAATCGGATTGAACTTGATTCTGATTGGCTGATTCCATCAGCCAATCAGAATATTCCTACCTTAATTCAGATTGGCTGATAGAATCCTATCAGCCAATCGGAATTCGAGGGACGCCATCTTGGATGACGTCCCTTAAAGGAACTGTCATTCGGCTAGTAGGCGACGGGAGAAGAGGATGTTCCGCGTCGGAGGTCTGCAAGATGGATCCGGGAGAAAGAAGATTGAAGATGCAGTTGATAGAAGACTTCATCCGGATCATGGACCTCTTCAGCTCCCGCTTGGATGAAGACTTCATCCGGATCATGGACCTCTTCAGCTCCCGCTTGGATGAAGACTTCAGCCGGTTCATGGACCTCTTCAGCCCCCCGCTTGGGCTTGGATCAGGACATCGGAGGAGCTCTTCAGGATGGATCGGTGAACCTGGCAGGGTGAAGATAAAAAGTAGGAAGATCTTCAGGGGCTTAGTGTTAGGTTTATTTAAGGGGGGTTTGGGTTAGATTAGGGGTATGTAGGTGGTGGGTTGTAATGTTGGGGGGGGGTATTGTATGGTTTTTTTTTACAGGCAAAAGAGCTGAACTTCTTGGGGCATGCCCCGCAAAGGGCCCTTTTCAGGGCTGGTAAGGTTAAAGAGCTTTGAACTTTAGTAATTTAGAATAGGGTAGGGCAACTTTTTTATTTTGGGGGGCTTTGTTATTTTATTAGGGGGCTTAGAGTAGGTGTAATTAGTTTAAAATTGTTGTAATATTTTTCTTATGTTTGTAAAAAAAAAAATTATTTTTTGTAACTTAGTTCTTTTTTATTTTTTGTACTTTAGCTAGTTTATTTAATTGTATTTATTTGTAGGAATTGTATTTAATTAATTTATTGATAGTGTAGTGTTAGGTTAATTGTAGGTAATTGTAGGTAGTTTATTTAATTAATTTATTGATAGTGTAGTGTTAGGTTTAATTGTAACTTAGGTTAGTATTTATTTTACAGGTAATTTTGTAATTATTTTAACTATTTTAGCTATTAAATAGTTCTTAACTATTTAATAGCTATTGTACCTGGTTAAAATAAATACAAAGTTACCTGTAAAATAAATATTAATCCTAAAATAGCTATAATATAATTATAATTTATATTGTAGCTATATTAGGATTTATTTTACAGGTAAGTATTTATCTTTAAATAGGAATAATTTATTTAATAAGAGTTAATTAATTTCGTTAGATGTAAATTATATTTAACTTAGGGGGGTGTTAGTGTTAGGGTTAGACTTAGCTTTAGGGGTTAATACATTTATTATAGTAGCGGTGAGCTCCAGTCGGCAGATTAGGGGTTAATAATTGAAGTTAGGTGTCGGCGATGTTAGGGAGGGCAGATTAGGGGTTAATACTATTTATTATAGGGTTAGTGAGGCGGATTAGGGGTTAATAACTTTATTATAGTAGCGGTCAGGTCCGCTCGGCAGATTAGGGGTTAATAAGTGTAGGCAGGTGGAGGCGACGTTGGGGGGGCCCTGTGGGTAATTTAAGTAATGAAATGGCCTCTCCGGTTGCTAGGCCTCAGTTATATAGGCCCCCATCGGATAGGCCACCTATGCAGGGGTTTACAGAGGTTTTGGCCTACTCGGAGGGCAATACGATGGCCTCTCCTACTTCCAGGCCTACTCACGACAGGTCCCCTGCTACCGGGCATATACTTGACAGGCCCTCTACTCCTAGCGAGATTCAGGCCTACTTAGCAGACCGCATAGCATCACCAGGGCCTTTTTCTAATCTAATATGCCCTTCTACTACTACTAGTGAGGCTTCGGCCTTCTTGTTAGGCCACATGGCGTCCCCAGGGTCCAGTTCCATGCTAATGGCCCCTCTGGCTACTCCCAGCACCTCATCTGGTGCCCAAATAGGTTACGGCATGCCCCCAACAGTGGCCTCTATCCCTCCGGCAATCTTACCTGAATCGGTGGCATCCTCTTTGTTCGCAGCAATCCCTCCTTCTGCTGCGTCGGCTGTCTCGTCGTTCCTGGCATCTATCGTGGCGGAGATGTCTTTGTCGGGTCCTCGTGGTCCAATCCAGGCCTCATCCACGGTAAGTCCTCCAAGCCGGCCGCAACTGCGCAACCGGAAGTTCCAATCACGTGTGCTCCAACTTCCGGTTCCGGGTCCGTCGGGCAGATCAGCGTCGGGAGCAGCAGCGAGCGGTCAGATCCTCTGGATGTCTCAGCAGGTGAGCACCATAAGAGGATGCCGGCCAGGGGAGGGTTAGTAGGCCGCAAGGGAGCAAATGTTTGGCAGCGAAGGGCAGGCGCTAAGGGTTCCTCTAGATCCACGGCAACTGGGGGCGGGGCGCTCTGCGGTAACACCAAGGGCCTTAGACTTGCGGCAGGGACAGGTACAAATATAAGCAGAGGGCTAAAAAGACAAAGGGGCAACACCGCTCAGGGCCATATGTTAACCCCTTTGGGCAGGGGAGCCAGATTTATTCCCACTTCTCAGAATCAGATTTCTGGCCATGATAATAATGGGCAAATAGGTACGATGCAAATGCACGCCCAGGGGATAATAAGTGCGATGCAATCACAGGCACAAGGGCAAATAAGTTCCATGCAAGCGCAAGCACAGGGAAAATTAGGTGAGAGGCGAAGGCAAGCACAGAGCCATACAATTACTAACACGGTAAATGAAGCATCAATGACAGCCACAAATAGGGATAATAGGCATAGTATGAATGTCGCATCAGGTGCATATGTTGATAATTCAGGTATGAATGCGGCTGTGCCATTGCAATTTCACACAGGGCCTGTGAATGATGTTGATGCTCAAATTAATAGTGATGCTGCAAGGGACACCAACATGCACCAGGCAGTTGGGGGAGCCCATCAGCGACATAATTCTCAGGTTACTAACACGGTGTCTGGGGGTGACTCAGGTGCTGGTTATGTGTGTGCGAGTGTTCAGATTGTGTCAGGTTTGGGGGCTACTAATCCTTCCTTTCCCTGTGTCCATAGTGCTCGTGATTTATTTTCTATATTGCAGAGCGCAGTGCAAACGGAGCCACAGCAGCTTGACATGCCTGGTAACTCGGTCGCTTTGACAGCCCCTGATATGCAGTCAAGGACATCCATGCAGCAGGACCAGCAAGAAGGTGGTCCTTTGCCCGGGGCTTCTGCATCACCTCCACAATTACAAGACAATACAGTGTCTCTTCCCGGTAAGTCGGCCTCATTTACTCATGACCGACATGATTTAGTTGACTCGTCCTTATCAGACTCAGAATGTGACAGTGACACCTCCTTGGCGCTAAGGGAAAATGGTCAAAACGCATGTTTTCCATGGTTAAGAGAATGTGGCAGGTATTCCAGTCAGGTTCAGTTAAAAAAACAACTCAGCCACAGCTGGCGATTGCAGCACCTGAACCCCTTCAAGCCAGCAGTGCTCAAGCTGAACAGCGCCCACCAGTTAGTTTAGTTTCAGAGCGGAAAGTAGCTCTGCATGGCGATTCTTTACCATCTTATACCCCCTCTTTGCACGGGCATTTAAAACCAAAGACTATTAGGAAGATACAACAGGGCAAATATGTTAACATATTTGAGTTATCAGCTGAGGCTTGTAGACAGAGGGAGAAAAGCGCAGATGGTACTGGGCCCAAGAGGTTTAAGCGACCGGAAACCTTTGAGGAGTGGTTGATATGTTTTAGAGTTTTTGCATCGTGCTACTTAGAAAATTACCTTAGCCAGTGTCATGCCATTCTCAAATATACTGACAATATACACTGGATTCAGAGGAAGTTTAGCGAAGGAGCATGGAGAGAATATGATGCTGAATTTAGGCAGAAGATGGCTGGTAACCCAGTTCTCACCTTCGATACTACAGATACACATATGTGGCAACGCCTTGGCTCTCATGGGTCTCCTTCCTCCTCCAACACTTCTTCTAATCAGTCCTTTTGCGCCTCTAAAGCTAAGCGAAGGGGGGGTACTTGCTGGGCATTCCAGGAAAATAAATGTGACAGAGGTAGTTCATGCGCATTTAGACACACATGTAGATATTGTAGCAGAGCCCATGCAGATCTTGAATGTGCAAAGAAGCGGGACTTTGCATCCGGTAGACCACAAAACAAGCTTGCTCTTGTCCCTAAGGGCTCCAACACCGGTGAGGGTACACGCCCTTGAGCCTTGGCTCAGGGTGTACCCGGACCGGCGAGCAGCAACCCTGCTTTTCAACGGTTTTAGTGCTGGCTTTCATATCCCAGTAACAACAACTGTTAAGGGTTTTAGATGCGAGCGTAATTTGAAATCAGCTTATCAATACCCGGAGGTGGTCAGGGAAAAGCTTCAAAAGGAAATTTCTTTGGGGCGTGTACTAGGCCCTTTCCCTTCCCCTCCTTTGCCAAATTTGATAATATCACCTTTAGGTGTAGTCCCTAAAAAATAATTGGGTAAATTTCGTCTAATACAGCACCTCTCCCACCCTAGAGGCAATTCAGTCAATGACGCAATTGACCCTGAGATTAGCTTGGTGCGTTATCAATCCTTTGATAGTGCAGTGGAATTGGTATGTAGGGTGGGACCAGGTGCCTTGTTGGCGAAATTGGATATTGAATCTGCCTTTCGTTTGTTGCCCTTGCATCCTTCCTCATTTCATCTTATGGGTTGCAAGTTTGAGAGTAGTTTCTATGTGGACAGGTGCCTGCCTATGGGCTGCGCAATCTCATGCGCCTTGTTTGAAAAATTTAGTACATTCTTGCACTGGGTAGTAGCTCAGCAGGCGGGCACTGATCACATAGCTCACTACCTTGACGATTTCCTCTTGGTGGGAGGGCAGGGTACCGACGAATGCCAGCAATTAATAGAGTCCATGCGTACTCTGATGTTGAAATTTGGTGTCCCTTTAGCGGAGGATAAGTCTGAGGGCCCAGGGACTTGCATTACATTTCTGTGTATCGAAATTGATACCATAGACAGGCTTTGCAGGTTACCCTCTGGTAAAGTTCAAAATATGCTTGAGGCGGTTAAAGCGGCCGTTTCTAAGGTGACAATAACACTTAGGCAGTTGCAGTCCCTTCTAGGCCTTCTGAATTTTGCGGGTAAAGTCATCCCGATGGGAAGGGTCTTTAACCGTAGATTGGAAGCTAAACTAAAAGGCAAAGTTAAGCCATTTTACAAAATTTGGGTATCTGAGGGTATGAGAGCTGATTTACAAATTTGGGAAACCTTTCTCCAGCAGTTCAATGGGATTCGATTATGGCAGTCTGAACCCACTTCAAGTCAGCTGCTGCACTTATTTACAGATGCAGCAGGATCAAAGGGATATGGAGCATATTTCTGGGGTCAGTGGAGTGCGGGACCGTGGCCTGCAGATTGGAGAGCCAGGGGCCTAACCCGAAACCTTACCCTTTTAGAGCTCTTCCCTATAGTATTGGCTATTGAAATATGTGGAACTCAATTTGCAAATAGGACAGTTATTTTCTGGACAGATAATCTCAGCGTTGTACACGCCATTAACAGTCTTTCGGCCATATCAGCGGCTGTGGTTTATCTGTTGCGACATCTGGTATTACGCTGTCTAGAACTTAACATCCAGTTTCAAGCGCAGCATGTCCCTGGGGTTAGCGGATGCTCTATCAAGGTCTGATTGGGTCACATTCCGACGTTTAGCTCCTCAGGCTGCCGCTGAAGGCTTACCTTGTCCTGGTTTCCTTTGGCAGCTCCTCCATCCTGGATATCCCTGCTCCCTTTAGTGCAGGCGTCACTAGCCCCTAACACCTGGCTCTCCTACGTGAGACTTTGGCAGGAATGGGAAGAGTTTTGCCGTCATCAGAAAGTTGAGGCAGCAGAGGCATCACAGGTCACTCTGTGTGACTGGCTGGTGAGTCTTTGGCATGCGGGCGCCCGCCAGGGAGCCGTTCACTCACGCTTAGCGGCTTTATCCTTTTTCTACCGCATGCTTGCTTTGCCGGATCCGGCCAATTCTAAATTTGTGCGTCAAGTTATGAAAGGTTGGGGCAAGCTGCAACCACAATGAAAGGACTCTAGGGAGCCCATCACGCACGACCGGCTTGAGCGGCTGGTAGAGGCTTTGCCGAATGTTTGCTCTACTAACTGAGTTTTTATTATTTAGAGCCGCTTTCATGTTAGCTTACTCGGCAGCCCTCCGGATAAGTGAACTTGTGTCACCATCCAAGTCTAGGACAGATAAGGGTGTTCAATTCCGCCATGTCAGAACCGCCCCGGATTCGCTTTAGGTTTCACCACCTCGGTGCACCCTCTCAATACTCCAGAATAGTCTACACTACAACTTCAACCTATTATGTTTTATCAGTACTGTATGGCTCTATTCATGTCCCTCAAAGCATAAGAAAGCAGAAAATTCTGCCCCCGGGGAAGGGATAGACTGCGGATGGAGGCCCAATGCACATAGGAGTGCCCCACGATCCAAATCCTCTTGGCGCAGATGGATGTTCCTGCAAAAACACATAGAGTTAGCAATTGAAACAAACAATTAGTCAACAACAGGTCGAATATAACTCTTATACTTATTTGAACGCCATCTGCCCGGACGGCAGATGGTGTCCATGGAAGAACCCTGCAAAGCGGCATTAGTAGCAGCCCCTATACGAAATGAATGAGGGGCTATTTTAGACACATCAAAACCTGCGTGGAAGGCAGCCTTAGCTAGAATTCTGCGGAACTGGAACAATGATAGAGAAGTTCCATCGGCGTGCTTTAGAAGGGGGCCCTGCTTTGACGGCCTATGCTCTAGAAGTAAATTGGAAAGTTGTTTAAAATTGCTGCTCTATCTGAATCATGAAAATTTAATTTTGACTGAGTGTCCCTTTAAGGTTTTCCTTTCTTCATGTGCTGTAAGAATGGAAGTGGGCAGGGTTTATTCTTATCCAGGGTTTGCCAGTGGTTCATTTATGGCCTCTTTCTGAGTCAAACAGGATAGGTTACATTTAGCACCAATGATTTATCCGGTTTTCCAAGTTGACAGCCTGAGATCTTGCTACAAGAAAATACAAAATGTGGGAAAGAAGAAACCCACACAAAAGACTGCACTAATAGCATTCTGTGCCAAGAATCTATTGGGAGAGATCAAAGATAAATAAAACATAACTTTTAATATAAAAATGTAAAAAAGGGACCCAGTGTGTAACACATTAAAAACAACAAAAGAGGGGGGCGGAGCCAACTTCCAGAGCAGCAGGACGTGTCTAAATGAAGCTCCTGATCTCAAATTTATTTTCTTATACGTTTTAGCATCATTTTCGGCTATTTATTTTACCCAGAAGAATATTTCTCTAGCATCACCCTAGTAAGGTGCCGGAGCTGATTCTTGACAGTAATCCTGCCTTATACATTTCGGAGAACCACAAGACCCTTCAATTGTCTAGCGCCTATAAACTCTGACCATATTCAGATTGCCGCGTATATGAGGCTTCCACACACATCATCCCCCAGAGGCTGAGCCACAAGGTATTTTACAATTACCACAGTAGAGACTTTGTCGCGATAACATTAGAGAACCACCTAACCTGAACCTGAGTACCAACACTTGCCAACGACTCACCAATAGTGTAGGAGATGGAGGCTTTGGACAGGTGGGACGGTAAGGTGACGCAGTTACTGGAACGCCACTTCAACACTCAAAAACATGAGCTCTCCAGACTGCTCCTGGCCTCAGGATCTGTACGTACTGTTCAAACTGCTAAACAGTGTGACCCACAGCGGAATCATCAATGGACCTCACATCATTAAAAGCCCAGACGCATATACAACATTCAGATACCGAGAACTCCCAGTAACTCATAGCGACATTATGCTGAAACCTCTGACTACCAACTCAGATGAGTCTGTTCACGAGCACGACTCTGGCCCTTCCGTGACCCACAGCATTGGGAAGCAGGAAAGGGACACTGCTGGAGCTCTGGTCCCGGTCTTACCCTATCTTAAGAGTATGGATAGCTCTGCTCGCCAGAATCTCTTCCTTTTGAATGCCAACAAGGGAGAAGCCAGGGGGGATTCCCACGTACCTTTGAATCAGAGATCTCAGTATCCTCACAAAGCTGTGGTTGCCATGAGTAGGCGCAGACATCACAAGGAGATCCCTTCAGAGCACATGAACACAGTTTGAGCTATAACAGAGTGGCCTACAAATCCCCAGGATACTATAAAGAGCACACTGTCCATTACATTTCCTCTACACTACAGTTCTTTACAAGATGTGAAGATTGGGATCGGCTAGAGGATCTGGGATTGTCATTCAGTGCCAGACTCTCTTGTTTAACCATTATTATGTCTTCTGCTTCTTCTTTCTTTTGTTTTTGTTTGGACGGCACTAAAAGCTGGGGTGGGATAAGTTCCTTGACCAAAGGCAAAGTTCTACAGTTATGGACCACACAAGGTGATACAGAAAGGACTCCTGCTGCTTAGAAATGTTCTCACTAAAGTTTTTTTTTTATCTCACTGTTTCCTCAGTTACCAACCTTAACATTATATTTAGTTTCTTGCATAATAATAGTTTACATTATATGTAGTTAAAGCTCTATGTATTGATCAAAAGATATGTACAAGTTGCATTTGCACTATATGTGTAGGGTTTAATGTGGGAATATACGATTAAACAATACGTTTTTTATTAGCAACTGGACAACACAGGGTCGTGCCAGAGACTGAGAATTGTACAAACTTATGTTACTGAGTTATTTGTTTAACTAGTTTTATCAAGGGGATTCAAACTGTTATATATTTGGCATCTGTATAAACATATTAGCCTGAATACTTCTTACTCAATATATGTGGGCGATCATATATAAGTATTATCCCTTGGAAACTTATAACTTCTGTTTGAGTCTGAATATTAGTTATATCACATTGCTGCTTAGCATTAATTATTTTCAAAAGTTTTAACAGCATCTCTGTTTATGGTCTTTGTATTCCTGAAGTGAGCACCAGTTTGTTGAGCCTGTTAGTTTTCATTTCAGTTAAGGTGTCAGTATTCTCTCTTCATGTGATAAAATAGGAGGCAGTCAGACACCCACAGTTCAGTTTCATATAGACTACCATTTAAATCTTTAGTTATTAATATACCCACATCCCCTCATTACGTAGGTTATAACAGATACTCAAGATGACGCCTGAGCCAGCTGACTGAGGGACTCTGTTATTATATAAATAATCTTTCTATATTTGTCCCTCATTTCTGACCTCTGCTTTCACACATCCCACCCATTTACAGGTCCAATAATCAGATAAGAGATATACATGTCCCTATACTATGTGTTCATTTCTCTACTAGATTAGGGCTCAGCCACCTGCAACCTACATATAGCCCCTCACTTTATGATGTCTCTAAATAATTACCTTTAGAACCCAACTTATGTTCTCCACTGACTTTGCTAAATGAGATTCATTCATAAGCTGTAGTGTAATTCATTTAGCCTTCCTTAATGGTTTTCTAGGGAGACATTTTTGGTCCTCTATACTATATCCTACAATAGTCTTCCTCTAGACTTCACTCGTTGTATTTGGTTGTAAATAGATGCTAGGGTTTTGAAATTAGCCTGAACTTGATATTAGTATCATAGGGAGGCAACCTATTGTAGTCCCCAGCAATCTCCTGTCTAATTATGTAGAGAGCTCCCTCATAGATTAACACTAGTACCTCACCTCCTATACATGCAGATACTCTGCCCAAAAACTTCCATATTTAGTTGAATAGGGCCCTAAAATTGGCCCCTAATTATAATTAACAACTAGTATGCCTGCCTGCCTCCCCCCCTCTCCCCCTAATTTGGAGTAGCTCTCACTTACGGATTTCCCCCGACTACACATATATTATTACATACTGTCTCATTTTTCTTTTTTACATAGACTTATAACAATAAGGGGTATAACAATTCACTGCCTTTTCCAAACTCAAAAATTCAGAGGCCCAAAAGTAATTACAAGTCTACCATCCTAACTGGCTCCGCCCTCCCATTCCCCCCCTTTACCCCATTTTTAGCGTCTCTCGCCCACTGAATTTCCCTTCCCCAAAAAATCATAAAGCCATCCTCCCCCTTGCTCCAAATGTTTTGAATAGTTATGCTAATATATACTTTCCCACTGCAATGCAGGGTCATTTGTATTCTTCTTACAATGCAAAATCGAGGTTCCATAATTACCTATATAAAATTTCTCTTGACATTCTAGCCCAACTTATTATATATATATATATTACTCCTACTTACCAGTTCCATGTTCTCTTACAGATAGGGGGAATAATAGACAAAGTTATATGCTACATAGGCACAGTCTTTTCACTATTTCAAAGATCCCCAGAATATATGACTATAGTTATCATTGCTCTGCTTTTGTAATATGTGTATACGTTAAACATGTCATATCATAATATTGTTTTTGTATATTAGTAACTTTTTATGTAACATTTTACACAACCTCAAAAAAAACTTATTAAAAAAACAACAACAAAAAAACCCCAACAACAAAAGAGCTACAGGTGTGTGCAATGCTGGTTCTATAACAATGTTGCCTTTGAGTAGTAACCTGGTAAGAAAACAGGAAAACTTGTTGTGCGGACGAATATAAATACTAGGCGCAAATAAAGAAATAGGATGAGGGTCTGTCCTATAATATTAGGGGATGAAACGATGACTGAGTGTGGGAGGGCTCAATTAACTACTAAGAGGTAGTGATTATAAAGTGACTGTAAATAGCACTAGAGTGAGATATGTTTTAGAGCAGTGCTTTCCAAACTGTGTGTCATGGCACATTCGTGTGTCGGCGGCAGTGTGTAGGCGTGTCCTGGCTTCAGCACAAACTGTGTGTCGTGGCACATTCGTGTGTCGGCGGCAGTGTGTAGGCGTGTCCCTGCTTCAGCACAAACTGTGTGTCATGGCACATTCGTGTGTCGGCGGCAGTGTGTAGGCGTGTCCCTGCTTCAGCACAAACTGTGTGTCATGGCACATTCGTGTGTCGGCGGCAGTGTGTAGGCGTGTCCTGGCTTCAGCACAAACTGTGTGTCGTGGCACATTCGTGTGTCGGCGGCAGTGTGTAGGCGTGTCCCTGCTTCAGCACAAACTGTGTGTCGTGGCACATTCGTGTGTCGGCGGCAGTGTGTAGGCGTGTCCCTGCTTCAGCACAAACTGTGTGTCGTGGCACATTCGTGTGTTGGCGGCAGTGTGTAGGCGTGTCCCGGCTTCAGCACAAACTGTGTGTCGTGGCACATTCGTGTGTTGGCAGCAGTGTGTAGGCGTGTCCCGGCTTCAGCACAAACTGTGTGTCATGGCACATTCGTGTGTCGGCGGCTGTGTGTAGGCGTGTCCCGGCTTCAGCACAAACTGTGTGTCATGGCACATTCGTGTGTCGGCGGCAGTGTGTAGGCGTGTCCCTGGTTCAGCACAAACTGTGTGTCATGGCACATTCGTGTGTCGGCGGCAGTGTGTAGGCGTGTCCTGGCTTCAGCACAAACTGTGTGTCGTGGCACATTCGTGTGTTGGCGGCAGTGTGTAGGCGTGTCCCTGCTTCAGCACAAACTGTGTGTCATGGCACATTCGTGTGTCGGCGGCAGTGTGTAGGTGTGTCCTGGCTTCAGCACAAACTGTGTGTCATGGCACATTCGTGTGTCGGCGGCTGTGTGTAGGCGTGTCCCGGCTTCAGCACAAACTGTGTGTCGTGGCACATTCGTGTGTCGGCGGCAGTGTGTAGGCGTGTCCCGGCTTCAGCACAAACTGTGTGTCGTGGCACATTCGTGTGTCGGTGGCAGTGTGTAGGCGTGTCCCGGCTTCAGCACAAACTGTGTGTCATGGGACATTCGTGTGTCGGCGGCAGTGTGTAGGCGTGTCCCGGCTTCAGCACAAACTGTGTGTCATGGCACATTAGTGTGTCGGCGGCAGTGTGTAGGCGTGTCCCTGCTTCAGCACAAACTGTGTGTCATGGCACATTAGTGTGTCGGCGGCAGTGTGTAGGCGTGTCCCTGCTTCAGCACAAACTGTGTGTCATGGCACATTTGTGTGTCGGCGGCAGTGTGTAGGCGTGTCCCTGCTTCAGCACAAACTGTGTGTCATGGCACATTCGTGTGTCGGCGGCAGTGTGTAGGCGTGTCCCTGCTTCAGCACAAACTGTGTGTCATGGCACATTCGTGTGTCGGCGGCAGTGTGTAGGCGTGTCCCTGCTTCAGCACAAACTGTGTGTCGGGGCACATTCGTGTGTTGGCGGCAGTGTGTAGGCGTGTCCCTGCTTCAGCACAAACTGTGTGTCATGGCACATTCGTGTGTCGGCGGCAGTGTGTAGGCGTGTCCCGGCTTCAGCACAAACTGTGTGTCGTGGCACATTCGTGTGTCGGCGGCAGTGTGTAGGCGTGTCCCTGCTTCAGCACAATTTTTTTTTTAATTTCATTATTTTTGACATTTTTTTTGGTTTCCGACTTTCCGCCTGCTCGCTAGGCATATCACATGGTTGACTCGTGATTGATACCTAGTGGGTCACAGATCATCTTAACCTATTGGCGCAACTCAGTGGGAACTGAAACTATTCCTATTGGCGGCACATTGGCTCCTGACTGCACGTGTAGTCTCTTCAATCGGCTTGTGAGTGCACGTGTAGTCTCTTCAATCGGCTTGTGACTGCATGTTTAGTCAGTGAGTGGGATAGCAGTGTGTTTGCAGTGTGGGCAGTAGTCAGTGCAACTCATAGAGCTCTGAGGCGGAAGCTTAAACGCTGAGCTGAAGTCAGAAGGCAAAGTGTTGGTTTTTTGCAGCTAGCTCCCAGTAGTGCATTGCTGCTCCTGCTCCTGATATATGGATAGGAAGTGGAAGCTTAAAAATGCTTGATGATGAAATGTGAGCGTCTTTATCTAATATTCCACTAAATATTCAAAAACTGTGTTCATCACATCAACCTCATACATCCCATTAAAATAGTAAGTAGCTATTGGTGTTACTAAGCCTTTTTTTAATTCTTGCACATACATACGGTTACTTGTAAATACGTTTTGTTATTATATTATTTATGTATGTGTCTGTATCGCTTAAAGCAAGTTCGTTTAACCTCCTGTTTGCCAGTACAACTGAATTTCTGTGTCGCAAAATGATGTAGGTTTAAAAAGTGTGTCACTAACATGAAAAGTTTTGAAAGCTCTGTTCTAGAGTATCCAATCTCAGATGAAATAGATTGTGACCGCTGCTGGTATTGCAGATGATACAATTACTTGATTGGTATTAAAGCAATATTGCATAGTTACCACTATTCTGGGCTTATACACAGTTATATCTCAAATGCTTCAAGAACAGTTGGAACCGGAGTGTGTTGTGCTTAGACTCGTGGAAAAGAATTGGTCGTCTTCACAAATTTTATCCCTCTCTTGATGAATCTAGTTGGTTTATACATTATAGATCCCAGGAGATTTAGGTTTACGATTGAAACCGAACAACCAGTATACATTTCTATTTGAAATAATACCCCAAAGCTATGCTTGAAGTTGATACTTAGAATTTTTGCTAAAATTATTTACCACCATTCATGTGGTGCATGTAATGGTTTAAATAACCTTGCTACTAGTACTTCGGTTGAGCCACCTTAAGTTAATGTCAGAGTTCTGGTCTCAATTATATAGTATTTAGTGTTACTGGTACATATTTCACAGAAACTCTGCTATTAGCTGTTATCAGTTTAAAATGACCAGTATTAGTAGTAAGCCGTTCCTTGTTTCGTGTTATAATAATATTATAGAACTAGGTAGCAGCGGTTATGTATTTTAGTGTAAACGGCTGTTAGTTAAATAATTAAAGGAGCAGTGAGTGTATATCATGGTAAACTCTGACATTAACTTAAGGTGGCTCAAACTAAGTACTAGTAGCAAGGTTATTTAAACCATAACATGCATCACATGAATGGTGGTAAATAATTTTGGCGAAAATTCTAAGTAGTAACTTCAAGCATAGTTTTGGGGTATTATTTAAAATAGAAATTTATACTGGTTATAAATAAACCTAAATCTCCTGGGATCTATGTGTATAAACCAACTAGATCGCTTCATCAAGAGAGGGATAAAATTTGTGAAGCCGACCAATTCTTTTCAACGAGTCTAAGCACAACACACTCCGGTTCGAACTGTTCTTGAAGCATTTGAGATATGACTGTGTGTATATGCGAGGTGTTCAGTCACACTTACCCGATGCACATTAAATTAAATTGCGTTCAATCACACACGTGCCTGCGACATTTTAATATTGTGCAAGCTAATGTTAGGGAGCCCTGAGAGGCTTTGCTTAGCAAGTGCTTAACACATCAGCCTTAAACATATTTACCTTATAAGATGCCATCTACTTGTGAAACTTTTAATAGTGATTCAGCAAAAGAAAAACACAAAATCAAATCCTTGGCATATCTATCGCCTAGATTACGAGTTCTGCGTTAGCCTTAAAAAGCAGCGTTAAGGTGTCCTAACGCTGCTTTTTAACGCCCGCTGGTATTACGAGTTTGGCAGGTACAGGTGTACCGCTCACTTTTCTTCTGCGACTCGAGGCTACCGCAAATCCCCTTACGTCAATTGCGTATCCTATCTTTTTAATGGGATTTGCCTAACGCCGGTATTATGAGTCTTGGAAGAAGTGAGCGGTACAGCCTCTACCTGCAAGACTCCTACCGCATTTAAAAGTCAGTAGTTAAGAGTTTTATGGGCTAACGCCGGAACATAAAGCTCTTAACTACAGTGCTACAAAGTACACTAACACCCATAAACTACTTATGAACCCCTAAACTGAGGCCCCCCCACATCGCAAACACTATAATAAAAAAATGTAACCCCTAATCTGCCGACCGGACATCGCCGCCACCTACATTATCCCTATGAACCCCTAATCTGCTGTCCCTAACATCGCCGACACCTATATTATATTTATTAACCCCTAATCTGCCCCCCCCAACGTCGCCGCCACCTACCTACACTTATTAACCCCTAATCTGCTGACCGGACATCGCCGCCACTATAATAAATTTATTAACCCCTAAACCTCCCCACTCCCGCCTCGCAAACACTATAATAAATTTAATTAACCCTTAATCTGCCCTCCCTAACATCGCCGCCACCTACCTACAATTATTAACCCCTAATCTCCCGCCCCCAACGTCGCTGCTACTATAATAAAGTTATTAACCCCTAAACCTGTCTAACCCTAACACCCCCTAACTTAAATATAATTTAAATAAAATGAACTAAAATTGCTATAATTAAATAAATTAATCCTATTTAAAACTAAATACTTACCTATAAAATAAACCCTAATATAGCTACAATATAACTAATAGTTACATTGTAGCTATTTTAGGATTTATATTTATTTTACAGGCAACGTTGTATTTATTTTAACTAGGTACAATAGCTATTAAATAGTTATTAACTATTTAATAGCTACCTAGTTAAAATAATTACAAAATTACCTGTAAAATAAATCCTAACACTACACTATCAATAAATTAATTAAATAAATTAACTGCAATTATCTAAACTAAAATACAATTAAATAAACTAAACTACACTAAATTACACACAAAAAAAAATATTACAAGAATTCTAATCTAATTACACCTACTCTAAGCCCCCTAATAAAATAAAAAATCCCCCCAAAATAATAAAATTCCCTACCCTAAACTAAATTACAAAGTAATCGGCTCTTTTACCAGCCCTTAAAAGGGCTTTTTGTGGGGCATTGCACCAAAGTAATCAACTCTTTTACCTGTAAAATAAAAATACAATCCCCCCCCCCAACATTACAACCCACCACCCACACACCCCTAATCTAAAACCCACCCAATCCCCCCTTAAAAAAACCTAACACTACCCCCCTGAAGATCACCCTATCTTGAACCGTCTTCAGCCAGCCGGCCACCGATGGGACAGAAGAGGACATCCGGACCGGCAGACATCTTCATCCAGGCGGCATCTTCTATCTAAATTCTTCCGGAGTGGAGCCATCTTCTATCCAGCCGACACGGTGCCATCCTCTCCTTCTGATGTCCTAATGACGAATGAAGGTTCCTTTAAATGACGTCATCCAAGATGGCGTACCTCGAATTCCGATTGGCTGATAGGATTCTATCAGCCAATCGGAATTAAGGTTGGAAAAATCTGATTGGTTGATTGGATCAGCCAATAGAATGCGAGGTCAATTCTATTGGCTGATCCAATCAGCCAATCGGATTGAACTTCAATCCGATTGGCTGATTAAATCAACCAATCAGATTTTTCCTACCTTAATTCTGATTGGCTGATAGAATCCTTGCTTATTGTGGTACTTGCTGTAAAAGTATTCTTCCTATGTCAGTGCTTGAGACGGGGTAAAGTGATGAGGGAGCTATGTGACATGGTCTCACACAGACAAGATTGAATTATGTGACATGGAGTCTGTTCGTCTTCCGCAGGGTCTCACACAAACTGGAGGGAGCTATGTGACAAAAAGCCTGTACCTCCCCTGCAGGGTCTCACACAGACAGGATTGAGCTATGTGACATGGAATCTGTCCCTCCCCCACAGGGTCTCACACAAACTGGAGGGAGCTATGTGACAAAAAGCCTGTACCTCCCCTGTAGGGTCTCACACAGACAGGATTGTGTGACATGGAATCTGTCCCTCCCCTACAGGGTCTCAGATAGACAGGATTATGCTATGTGACATGGAGTCTGTCCCTCCACCGCAGGGTCTTACACATACAGAAGGGAGCTATGTGACCTATCCCTCCCCTGCAGGGTCTTACAAATACAGAAGGTAGCTATGTGACATGGGATCTATCCCTCCCCTGCAGGGTCTTACACAGACAGGAATGAGCTATGTGACATGGGATCTATCCCTCCCCTGCAGGGTCTTACACAGACAGGAATGAGCTAGAGTTTAGTTTTAGAGAGAGGTTAGATGGGACTTCCGGATGAGGAGGAGCGAGTAGGATGCCTGCTGCTTCGTGCTCTACTTTGAGAGAGCAATTCCACTCGCCATATAGCGCTGGTCTCCTTGGCCGTCAAGTAACACACAGTCTCTAGAAAAGATTGCTCCATATAGCATTACGGAAGTCTACAATGGCTGCTAAATGCTTCGTTAGCTGAAGCGATTCCAGCATTAGCCACCCCAATCTCGTTGGCTACTTTGTATCAGCCATCCCAGTCTCGATGGTTACTCTGTTCCAATCTCACTGGCTACCTTGTATAACAACCGCTGCTCCTCATATCAAGTGCGTTGAAGACGAAGCGTTTGTGTCTCCGATGATTTGGAAGCTCTGGGTCCTGGGCTTCTAAGCAAGTTAGTATTGTAGCTTTAAGAAGTGACTCGGCTTACAAGGGACGGGCAAATCCCGTGGTGAAGTATACAGAAGTTGGTTAGAGTGTATTTAGATATAAGATACCCTATGCTTACTACTGCTAGCTGTAGCCCTAAGTCGCAGGCTAACGGATCTGCCTTCCTGCAGAGTAGTGCTGCTGCCTTCTTCTCTACACACCTTGATGCTTGAATACCCTTGAGAGAGGCAAGCTAAGATCTCTGGAGTGCAGCACGAGGGAAGTTATGTGAGTACTTTTTCTTCTATTATATTGCAATCTTGGGTGGCCCATTGACTACCTGTGTGGTAAGGTCTTGATAAGCAGAGGGGCTGACAATTATATACTGGGGTTGACTTTGCTATTTTACTGTGTGTCCCTCAATATCGAAAAGGGATTTCTGAAGACTAAGGAACAGTGCATCTTGATAGGAATTGTTGAAGGCATATTATATTCTGGATGCGGGTAAGCAGGAACTATATGAAGGTTGCTGTGTATATAACACATCAGTGATTCCTGTCTGGATTCTCTAAGCCTCCTCCCTTGTCTTTTTTTTGGCACTTATATTGCTCCCAAGAACTAGGGTTGCCACCCGTCCCTTAAAATACAGAATACTTATAAGTTACAAATGCTGCAGGGTGTGCAGGGAGGAATATGAATAGTGCTGTCCAGAAACACAATACATGTTCCTCCCTGCACACCCTGGAGCATGTGTAACTCATAAGTGTCCAGGGAAACATGGCTGAGGTGGCAACCCTACCCAAGACCCACTGGGTAGGAGTGACGAACCACATATATAGAGAGTCAAAAAAATTCTGTGGCACTTATTTTGATCCCAAGACCCACTATGTAGGAGTGAAGAATTACATATATACAGAGTCTAAAAAATATGGCCTAGATTTAGAGTTTTGTCGGTAAAGACCCGCGTAGCTAACGCTGCTTTTTTTCCCCAGCGCACCCTTAAGACAACGCTGGTATTTAAAGTTGTCTGAGGGGCTGCGTTAGGCTCAGAAAAGGGAGCCTAATTTAGCTCCACTTCAACCCTCAATATCAACGTTGCCTACGGTAGCGGTAAGCTGGAAAAACGTGCTCGTGCACGATATCCCCATAGGAAACAATGGGGCTGAGCTGGCTGGAAAAAACCTAACACCTGCAAAAAAGCAGCGTTCAGCTCCTAACGCAGCCCCATTGTTTCCTATGGGGAAACACTCTCTAAGTCTGCACCTAACACCCTAACATGAACCCCGAGTCTAAATAACCCTAACCTTATACTTATTAACCCCTAATCTGCCGCCCCCGCTATCGCTGACACCTGCATTATATTATTAACCCCTAATCTGCTGCTCCGGACACCGCCGCAACCTACATTATCCCTATGAACCCCTAATCTGCTGCCCCTAACACCGCCAACCCCTATATTATATTTATTAACCCCTAATCTGCCCCCCCAACGTCGCCGCTACCTTACCTAAACTTATTAACCCCTAATCTGCCGACCGGACCTCGCCGCCACTATAATAAATTTATTAACCCCTAAACCGCTGCACTCCCGCCTCGCAAACACTATAATAAATAGTATTAACCCCTAATCTGCCCTCCCTAACATCGCCGCCACCTACCTACAATTATTAACCCCTAATCTCCTGCCCGCACTGTCGCCGCTACTATAATAAAGTTATTAACCCCTAAACCTAACTCTAACACCCCCTAACTTAAATATAATTTAAATGAAACGAAATAATATTCCTAAAATTAATTAAATTATTCCTATTTAAAACTAAATACTTACCTATCAAATAAACCCTAATATAGCTACAATATAACTAATAGTTACATTGTAGCTATTTTAGGATTTATATTTATTTTACAGGCAACTTTGTATTTATTTTAACTTTGTACAATAGCTATTAAACAGTTAATAACTATTTAATAGCTACCTAGTTAAAATAATTACAAAATTACCTGTAAAATAAATCCTAACCTAAGTTACAAATACACCTAACACTACACTATCATTAAATTAATTAAATAAATTACCTACAATTAGCTAAATTAAAATATAATAAAATAAACTATTCTATAATACAAAAAAACAAACACTAAATTACAAAAAAAAAAGAATTACAAGAAGTTTAAGCTAATTACACCTAATCTAAGCCCCCTAATAAAATAAAAAAAAAAAACAAAATAAAAAAATGCCCTAACCTATTCTAAACTACCAAAGTAATCAGCTCTATTACCAGCCGTTAAAAGGGCTTTTTGCGGGGCATTGCCCCAAAGTAATCAGCTCTTTTACCTGAAAATAAAAATACAATACCCCCCAACATTACAACCCACCACCCACATACCCCTACTCTAACCCACCCAAACCCCCCTTAAAAAAACCTATCGCTAACCCCATGAAGATCTCCCTACCATGAGTCGTCTTCCCCAAGCCGAGACGAATTCTTCATCCAAGGTGCGCAGAGGAGGTCCTTGATCCGGTAGAAGTCTTCATCCAAGCGGGGCAAGAAGAGGTCCTCCATCCGGTAGAAGTGTTCATCCAGGCGGCGTCTTCAATCTTCATCCATCCGGAGCGAAGCGGAGCCATCTTCAAAGCAGCCGACGTGGAGCCATCCTCTTCAACCGACGACTTCCCGACAAATGAAGGTTCCTTTAAGGGACATCATCCAAGATGGCGTCCCTTCAATTCCGATTGGCTGATAGAATTCTATCAGCCAATCGGAATTAAGGTAGAAAAAATCTGATTGGCTGATGCAATCAGCCAATCAGATTGAAGTTCAATCCGAATGGCTGATCCAATCAGCCAATCGTATTGAACTCGCATTCTATTGGCTGTTCTGATCAGCCAATCGGAATTGAAGGGACGCCATCTTGGATGACGTCCCTTAAAGGAACCTTCATTCGTCGGTTGAAGAGGATGGCTCTGCGTCAGCTCCTTTGAAGATGGCTCCGCTCCGGATGGATGAAGATTGAAGACGCCGCCTGGATGAACACTTCTACCGGATGGAGGACCTCTTCTTGCCCCGCTTGGATGAAGACTTCTACCGGATCAAGGACCTCCTCTGCGCACCTTGGATGAAGAAATCAGCTCGGCTGGGTGAAGACGACTCAAGGTAGGGAGATCTTCAGGGGGTTAGCGATAGGTTTTTTTAAGGGGGGTTTGGGTGGGTTAGAGTAGGGGTATGTGGGTGGTGGGTTGTAATGTTGGGGGGGTATTATATTTTTATTTTCTGGTAAAAGAGCTAATTACTTTGGGGCAATGCCCCGCAAAAAGCCCTTTTAAGGGCTGGTAATAGAGCTGATTACTTTGGTAGTTTAGAATAGGGTAGGGCATTTTTTTTATTTTGGGGGGATTTTTTATTTTATTAGGGGGCTTAGATTAGGTGCAATTAGCTTAAACTTCTTGTAATTCTTTTTTTTTTTGTAATTTAGTGTTTGTTTTTTTGTATTATAGAATAGTTTATTTTATTGTATTTTAATTTAGCTAATTGTAGGTAATTTATTTAATTAATTTAATGATAGTGTAGTGTTAGGTGTATTTGTAACTTAGGTTAAGATTTATTTTACAGGTAATTTTGTAATTATTTTAACTAGGTAGCTATTAAATAGTTATTAACTATTTAATAGCTATTGTACCTATTTAAATTAAATACAAAGTTGCCTGTAAAATAAATATAAATCCTAAAATAGCTACAATGAAATTATTAGTTATATTGTAGCTATATTAGGGTTTATTTGATAGGTAAATATTTAGTTTTAAATAGGAATAATTTAGTTAATTTTAGGAATATTATTTCGTTTCATTTAAATTATATTTGTTAGGGGGTGTTAGGGTTAGAGTTAGGTTTAGGGGTTAATAACTTTATTATAGTAGCGGCGACGGTGGGGGCGGGAGATTAGGGGTTAATAATTGTAGGTAGGTGGCGGCGATGTTAGGGAGGGCAGATTAAGGGTTAATACTATTTATTATAGTGTTTGCGAGGCAGGAGTGCGGCGGTTTAGGGGTTAATACATTTATTATGGTGGCGGCGAGGTCCGGTCGGCAGATTAGGGTTTAATTAGTGTAGTTAGGTAGCGGCGATGTTGGGGGGGGCAGATTAGGGGTTAATAAATATAATATAGGGGTCGGCGATGTTAGGGACAGCAGATTAGGGCTTTATAGGTATAATGTAGGTGGCGGCGGTGTCCAGTCGGCAGATTAGGGGGTTAAAAAATTTATTATAGTGGCGGCGATGTGGGGGGGGCCTCGGTTTAGGGGTACATAGGTAGTTTATGGGTGTTAGTGTACTTTGTAGCACAGTAGTTAAGAGCTTTATATTCCAGCGTTAGCCCATAAAGCTCTTAACTACTGACTTTTTTTGGCGGTAGGAGTCTTGTCGGTAGAGGGTCTACCGCTCAGTTCTCCCAAGACTCCAAATACCAGCGTTAAGCAGATCCCATTGAAAAGATAGGATACGCAATTGGCGTAAGGGGATCTGCGGTAGCCTGGAGTCGCGGTAGGGAAGTGAGCGTTAGACCCTTTCCTGGCTGACTCTAAATACCAGCGGGCGGTAAAAAGCAGCGTTAGGACCCCTTAACGCTGCTTTTGACAGCTAACGCCAAACTCTAAATCTAGGTGTATATTTCTTTGGCACTTACATTGCTTCCAAGACACACTGGGTGGGAGTGAAGAACAACATATACAGAGAGTCAAAAACATGTTGTCTTGGAAAAACAATTAATGTGGAGGACTTATATATCATAAATCTGTATTATACCTATGTTTTTTTTATATCTATGAGACTATTATGGTAGGGCCCGTCACTTGCACCTAATAGTATGTGGAAGGTGTTTTGCCTTATTTAGTCCTGTCTACCTATATAAACAGTCTTGTGGTATATTAACGTGCAATGCTTTTGGAAAATAATTACTTGGCTCTGAGAATTATCCCCCTTATTCTTAACAACCATAGGTCTCTCTAAAGGGCCCTTTCACTACAAGAGATAAACTCTTATTTCTTCTACAAGATATGACGAGTCCAAGGATTCATCCTTTACTTGTGGGATATTATCCTCCTGCTAACAGGAAGTGGCAAAGAGCACCACAGCAGAGCTGTCTATATAGCTCCTCCCTTGACTCCACCCCCCAGTCATTCTCTTTGCCTATACTAAGTAATAGGAAGGGTAAAGTGAAAGAGGTGATAAAATGTTAGTTTTTATTTTCTTCAAGCAAGACTTTTTTATTTTAAATGGTACCGGTGAGTGCTATTTTTCCCCAGGCAGCAGATGGATGAAGATTTCTGCCTGGAGACTGATGATCTTAGCAGTTGTTACTAAGATCCAGAGTAGTTCCCACAGAATGGCTGAGGAGTACTTAAGAAACTTCAGTGTGAGGAACGGTTTTCATGCTACAAGCATTGAGGTATGTTCAGTCATTTTTTTCTGGAGTGACTGTGTTATTTCAGAATTGGCTGACAGTATCCCCATGAGGGAAGGGGTAAGCAGTAATCCTAGTGTGAAAGAAAAGGATATTGCTGGACCTGTATGTTGGGCTGTAAAAAATGGTTGACACTGATGACATAATGTTTGTGGGCAAACGATTCTATGTTTGGAGGTAAATTAACGTTTTTTGTGACAAACGTTTTTATTTATAATGGCAATGGAGGGTGCACATGGCTTCTGTTAGACCTGGGTATATGAACCCACATGGCTAGGTTTTTAGACCACTTTGTAGCGGTTCTTTTGCAAGGCTGTGAGACATCGAGGTAGATGGGCGGGGCCTATTTTAGCGCCTCAGTTGCGCAGTTGTATTCCCCATGCAAGCAGCAAGCTCCAGCTCCGGTGGGCCTCTCAGGAAAGTTTGGGCCTAATCGAAGGGTTAAACTGATTTTGCAGACCCCTGAGGGCAGGTAGGCGCCACAGCAGAGCTGTGGCGAGGTGCAGGGTCTTTTTTTTGTTAATCATAACGTTTTTTTGTATGACTTTTTTGTGCATAAGGGTTAAGTATTCCTTTTCTTGTGGTGCAATCTTAGCTGGCAAGTTAGGATACATATATAATAAAATTCAGATAATTTTATCATTTTAAAGCAGTTTTGGAAAAATTGTATGCTTTTTTTCTCTTAAAGGCGCAGTACCGTTTTTTCAGATTGTTATTTTTTCACTAAATAAAGTGTTTTCAAGCCTGTTTGTGGTCATTACTAGCCTGTGTTAACATGTCTGACATTGAGGAAAGCCAATGTTCCATGTGTTTAGAAGCCATTGTGGAACCTCCACTTCAAATGTGTCCCTCATGTACTGAAAGGGCCTTACATTGCAAAGAACATATTTTAGCTGATAAAAGTATGTCTCAGGATGATTCTCAGTCAGAAGAGAATCAGGTTATGTCATCTGCTTCTCCCCAAGTGTCACAACCTTTAACGCCCGCCCAAGCGACGCCAAGTACTTCTAGTGCGTCTAATTCTTTCACCCTGCAAGATATGGCTGCAGTTATGTCTACTACCCTTACAGAGGTATTATCTAAACTGCCAGGTTTAAAGGGTAAGCGCAGCAGGTCAGGTATTAGAGTAAATGCTGAGCCCTCTGACGCGTTATTGACCATCTCCGATGTACCCTCACAGTGTTCTGATTTGGGGGTGGGGGAATTGTTGTCTGAGGGAGAGCTTTCTGATTCAGGAAAGATGTTCCCTCAAACAGACTCAGATGTGACGGCCTTTAAGTTTAAGCTTGAACACCTCCGCTTGTTACTCAGGGAGGTCTTAGCGAAACTGTGTAAAATGGACAAATATCTAGAGGTTCCTACTTACACTAATGTTTTTCCAGTCCCTAGAAGAATTTCGGACATTGTTACTAAGGAATGGGATAGACCAGACATTCCGTTCTCTCCCCCTCCTACTTTTAAGAAAATGTTTCCCATATCTGACACCATTCGGGATTCGTGGCAGACGGTCCCTAAGGTGGAGGGAGCTATTTCTACCCTGGCTAAGCATACAACTATACCTATTGAGGACAGTTGTGCTTTCAAAGATCCTATGGATAAAAAATTAGAGGGGCTTCTAAAGAAATTGTTTATTCATCAGGGTTTTCTTCTACAACCTATAGCGTGCATTGTTCCAGTAACTACTGCAGCAGATTTTTGGTGTGAGGCTCTAGAGGAGTCTCTTAAGGTTGAGACCCCATTAGATGGAATTTTGAATAGAATTAAGGCTCTCAAGCTAGCTAATTCTTTTATTACAGATGCCGCTTTCCAAATGCCTAAATTAGCGGCAAAGAATGCAGGTTTTGCCATTTTAGCGCGTAGAGCGTTATGGCTTAAGTCTTGGTCTGCTGATGTGTCATCTAAATCCAAGCTTTTAGCTGTTCTCTTTAAGGGTAAAACCCTATTCGGGCCTGAGGACAAGACAGTTAAAATGAGGACCAAACAGAATAATTTTATTCCTTTCGAAACTTTAAAGGCGGTCCCTCTACTTCCTCATCCGCCTCCAAGCAGGAGGGGAACTTTGCTCAATCCAAGTCAGTCTGGAGACCTAACCAGACCTGGAATAAAGGTAAACAGACACCTGTATTTATCACATAGTTTCTGTGAATAAAGGTAAACAGGCCAAGAAGCCCGCTGCTGCTACCAAGACAGCATGAAGGGGCAGCCCCCGATCCGGGACCGGATTTAGTAGGGGGCAGACTTTCTCTCTTTGCTCAGGCTTGGGCAAAAGATGTTCAGGATTCCTGGGCATTA
This sequence comes from Bombina bombina, assembly GCF_027579735.1. Taxonomy (NCBI): domain Eukaryota; kingdom Metazoa; phylum Chordata; class Amphibia; order Anura; family Bombinatoridae; genus Bombina; species Bombina bombina. Next base: position 32,435,010 of record NC_069502.1, read on the forward strand.
GAAATTGTGACCCAGGGGTATCATCTGGAATTCAAGGATTCTCTCCCAAGAGGGAGATTTCATCTTTCACGTTTGTCTGTAGACCAGACAAAAAGAGAGGCGTTCTTACGCTGTGTAGAAGACCATGGGTGTAATCTGCCCAGTTCCAAAATTAGAACAAGGGCAGGAGTTTTACTCCAATCTGTTCGTGGTTCCCCAAAAAGAGGGAACCTTCAGACCGATTTTAGATCTCAAAAGTCTAAACAAATTTCTCAGAGTCCCATCGTTCAAGATGGAGACCATACGAACAATTTTACCAATGATCCAGGAGGGTCAATATATGACCACCGTGGATTTGAAGGATGCTTATCTTCACATTCCTATCCACAAAGATCATCACCAGTTCCTCAGGTTCGCCTTTCTGGACAAACATTACCAGTTTGTGGCCCTTCCTTTCGGGTTGGCCACAGCTCTCAGAATTTTCACAAAGGTGCTAGGGTCCCTTCTGGCGGTTCTAAGGCCGCGGGGCATAGCAGTGGCGCCCTATCTGGATGATATTTTGATTCAGGCGTCAACTTACCATCTAGCCAAATCTCACATGGACATCGTGTTGGCTTTTCTAAGAACTCACGGGTGGAAGGTGAACATAAAAAAGAGTTCACTAGTTCCTCTGACAAGAGTTCCATTCCTAGGAACTCTGATAGACTGGGTAGACATGAAAATTTTTCTGACAGAGGTCAGAAAATCAAAGATCTTAACTACTTGCCGAACACTTCATTCCATTCCTCGGCCGTCAGTGGCACAGTTTATGGAGGTCATTGGGTTAATGGTAGCGGCAATGGACATAGTTCCGTTTGCTCGCCTACATCTCAGACCACTGCAGCTGTGTATGCTCAGACAGTGGAATGGGGATTATGCAGATTTATCTCCGCGGATAAATCTGGATCCAGAGACCAGAGACTCTCTTCATTGGTGGTTGTCACAGGATCATCTGTCCCATGGAATGTGCTTCCACAGGCCAACATGGGTCATAGTGAGGACGGATGCCAGCCTCTTGGGCTGGGGTGCAGTCTGGAATTCTGTGAAGGCTCAGGGTGTGTGGACTCAGGAAGAGTCCCTACTACCAATAAATATTCTGGAACTGAGAGCAATATTCAACACGCTTCAAGCATGGCCTCAGCTGGCTTCGGCCAAATTCATAAGATTCCAGTCGGACAATATCACGACTGTAGCATATATCAATCATCAAGGGGGAACAAAGAGTTCTCTAGTGATGATAAAGGTTTCCAAAATAATTTGATGGGCAGAGACTCACTCTTGCCATCTATCAGCAATATATATCCCAGGAGCGGAGAACTGGTAAGCGGATTTTCTAAGTCGTCAGACTTTTCATCCGGGGGAGTGTGAGCTCCATCCGGAGGTGTTTGCAAAATTGATTCATCAATGGGGAACACCGGAATTGGATCTGATGGCATCTTGTCAGAATGCCAAACTTCCTTGTTACGGGTCCAGATCAAGGGATCCTCAAGCAGTACTGATAGATGCTCTAGCAGTACCTTGGTTGTTCAACCTGGCTGATGTGTTTCCTCCTTTTTCTCTCCTACCTTGCCAGAATCAAACAGGAGAGGGCTTCGGTAATCTTGATAGCGCCAGCGTGGCCACGCAGGAGATGGTATACAGATCTAGTGGAAATGTCATCTCTGCCACCGTGGAAACTGCCACTGAGACAGGACCTTCTCATTCTGGGTCCATTCAAACATCTAAATCTAATTTCTCTGCAACTGACCGCCTGGAGATTGAACACTTGATTTTATCTAAGCGGGGATTCTCTGAGTCGGTCATTGATACCTTGATTCAGGCTCGAAAGCCTGTCACTAGGAAAATTTACCATAAGATATGGCATAAATATCTTTATTGGTGCGAATCCAAAGGCTATTCATGGAGTAAGATCAGGATTCCTAGGATTTTGTCCTTTCTCCAAGAAGGATTGGAGAAGGGGTTATCAGCTAGTTCCTTAAAGGGACAGATTTCTGCTTTGTCAATCTTACTACACAAGCATCTGGCAGATGTTCCAGACGTTCAGTCGTTTTGTCAGGCTTTAGTTAGAATCAAGCCTGTGTTTAAACCTGTTGCTCCGCCATGGAGTTTGAATTTAGTTCTAAATGTTCTTCAAGGGGTTCCGTTTGAACTCATGCATTCCATAGATATTAAACTTCTATCTTGGAAAGTTCTGTTTTTAGTTGCTATCTCTTCTGCTCGAAGAGTTTCTGAGCTTTCTGCGTCACAATGCGACTCGCCTTATCTTATATTCCATTCTGATAAGGTGGTTTTGCGCACTAAACCTGGATTCCTTCCTAAGGTTGTTTCAAATAAGAATAATAATCAGGAAATTGTTGTTCCTTCTCTATGTCCTAGTCCTTCTTCTAAGAAGGAGCGTCTGTTACATAACTTGGACGTGGTTCGTGCCTTGAAGTTTTACTTACAAGCAACCAAGGATTTCCGTCAAACATCTTCTCTATTTGTTGTCTATTCTGGAAAGTGTAGGGGTCAAAAAGCTATGGCTACCTCTCTTTCTTTTTGGCTGAAAAGCATCATCCGTTTGGCATACGAGACTGCTGGACAGCAGCCTCCTGAAAAGATTACAGCTTATTCTACTAGAGCGGTGGCTTCCACATGGGCTTTTAAAAATGATGCTTCTGTTGAACAGATTTGTAAGGCTGCAACTTGGTCTTCCCTTCATACCTTTTCCAAATTTTCCAAATTTGATACCTTTGCTTCTTCTGAGGCTATTTTTGGGAGAAAAGTTCTTCAAGCAGTGGTGCCTTCTGTTTAACCATCTGTCTTGTCCCTCCCGTTCATCCGTGTCCTGTAGCTTTGGTATTGTATCCCACAAGTAAAGGATGAATCCGTGGACTCGTCGTATCTTGTAGAAGAAAAGGAAATTTATGCTTACCTGATAAATTGATTTCTTCTAAGATACGACGAGTCCACGGCCCTCCCTGTCAATTTAAGACAGATTATATTGTTTTGTTTAAAACTTCAGTCACCTCTGCACCTTTTAGTTTCTCCTTTTTCTACCTATACCTTCGGTTGAATGACTGGGGGGTGGAGTCAAGGGAGGAGCTATATAGACAGCTCTGCTGTGGTGCTCTTTGCCACTTCCTGTTAGCAGGAGGATATTATTCCACAAGTAAAGGATGAATCTGTGGACTCGTCGTATCTTAGAAGAAATCAATTTATCAGGTAAGCATAAATTTCCTTTTTTCTATCACACCTATATCAATATATCACATAGTCACTATATCACTGTAAAGGAATATACCTCTCTTTAATTCCCTATATTGCTAAGGGATCCAATTCTCACGCCTCTTTTTTTTCTGCACTGTGTGCACAGAGAGTGTGTTTATCTCACTGGTTTTGCTGTGTCAATGGAAAGATTTGTATCACATGGTAAATTAAGGTCTAAATGGGTCGGTGAGGTGAGCCACCCCCTGTGGAGGTAGGAAAAGAGGTGTTGTGATTTCAATTAATAAAAATACAGAATATAAAATAATGGCCAGTGAAATTGATCCTGAAGACAGGCAATTTTTTTTATGTAACACATATGGCCCCAATGTGTTGGATAAGAAATTCTGGAGTGATCTGGCAGAACCTAATGGGCAGAACCTAATAGTAGCAGGGGGTTTGAACTTAATTGCTAGGCCTAATTTAGATAAACTTAATAAGAGTAAATCAAATGCAAGAGACAGGAAAGTGTGAATATTACAAAGTTTCTGTAATAAGCTTGGGCTTAATGACATCTGGCGTATTCACTACTTACTTGTGTATCCAAAGGCCATCAATCCCTTTCTAGGATAGACATGTTCTTGGTTGCAGAAGCCATGAGTGGCATAGAGATTAAAACAGATATCAAAGATAAAATTCTGTCTGATCATGCTATTGTTTCTTTGGAACTTGGTGTCAAATCACTTCATCCCAGTAATAACAATATTTTATTTTCCCCCGAATACTTATTACATGATTTACATTTCCAAAATTGGTTAAAAATTAAATGGAGGGAATACTATGAGGCCCGTGTTTCTGGCCGTGTTTCTGGCGAGTCTTCAGACTGTCGGATCAAGTCCGCAAGACCTTTCATAATTCTGCCTCTATGACTTTAATGCCTCATATCTAGAAAAAGTGTAAACATTTTGGGAAACTGCTAAAGCCGCATTACAGGGTGATATTAAGGCCCATATGTGTTTTTTAAAAAAGAAATCCAAGCAAAGGGAAATACAATTAGCTAACTGCATAAAACATTGCATAACGCTTACATTTCTAATCCTAGTAAACCCTTATGGCTTAGTTATATAAATGCAAAATCGCAGAGAGATATTTTTCTAAAGCAAAAGACTGCTCAAGAAGGGATTAGGCTTAGAGCAATATATGGGGGTCATTATGGCAGATCAGCCAAATATTTAGCAAGAATCACTAAGTCAAAAACTAAAAATACAATTCCAGTTAGTGGGTGAGGAAACAATTATTAATAATGTAGATATTAAAAAAGCTTTTTTTAATTATTTTCAGAGCATATATAGATCTGAACCACCGGACCAAGAGCAGAAAAGTATTTTCTGGGAAAAAGTGGTACTTCCTAAATTTCCTCCGGAAATATTGCAAGAAATAAACAAACCAATCTCTGTACAAGAAATAAGTGAGAGCATTTAAAACACTCAACTAAATAAAGCCCTTGGCCCTGACTTTTTACCCATAGAATTTTATAGAATACTAAAGGAACAAACTGTGCCTATACTCTGTAAACTTTTTAATTTATATTTTTCTAATAATGTACCTTGTTCTCCGTATTTTGCAGCCTCGAAAGTTACATTAATTCATAAAAAAAATAAAGATCCCAAATTACCTTCATTGTATAGGCCAATTTCATTATTAAATGCAGATTACAAATTGCTAACATTAATTATTGCTGAAAGGTTAAAGCCCCACTTAGGGAAAATAATCCAAGATGATCAGTTGGGATTTATGATCGGCAGGAATCCTGTCAAGAAGGTATTATTAACTTTGGAATTTTTCTGGAATAAATTTAACTCTCTTAAACATAGAAATGTAATCAATCTAGCTATATTAACAGTAGATGCTGAAAAAGCATTTGATTATATTAGATGGGACCACCTCTTTTTTACATTGCTTAAATTTGGCCTTACAGGACAAACTAATAATTTTGTACGCCTGATCTACAATAATCCAATATCATCTATCATTGTTAATTGCTCAGACATGGCCAGTTTTAACTTACAAAGAGGTAATAGGCAGGGATGTCCTTTATCTCCTTTACTTTTTAATATTTCCCTGGAACCACTGGACATATTCCTTTGGCAACATTTAAATGGCCTCCAAATATGTTGACACTATTTATTGTTATCTTTGTATGCAGATGATTTATTATTATTTCTGAGTAATTTGGAGTCCAATTTACCTAAATTTCTGCAGCTTGTCAAAATTTTCGGGGCCATTTCTGGTTACAAGATCAACTTATCAAAGTTCGAGTTTCTATGGCTAGCAAAAACACGTACAATGTCAGGTTAAACATCCTTTTAAAGAATCTTTAAGAATTAAGTACCTAGGCATAACTATTAGCAAAAAACCCACATGAATGGTACAAACTAAATTTGCTTAACTTCTTTCAAGAAGTTAAGAAGAAATTGGATGACTGGATAAGTCTCCCTATATCTCTTACAGCTCAAATAATGTTAATAAAGACTATTTTATTTCCTAAATTACTGTATTTGATACAAAACATACCAGTGTTTCTTCATAAATCAGACATAAACTTATTTAATAAATGCTGTACTAGATTTATCTGAAAACAAGCAAGACCATGCATAGCTCTAATGAGGTTAATGAAGCCTAGAATGGTGGCAGGATTGTCTTTCTCCAATATAAGTGATTATAATCTTGTAGCTATTTTTAAAATTGCAGTAGATTGGATCACTGAGAATGGGTATATTACCCTTTTACAATGTGAATCCAACCTGATTGCCCCAATGGATCTTAAAGCAATTCTCCACTCCCCGTTTCACATTTATTAACATTGTCTAATGTTGTAAAAGCCTGGCAGAAATATTGTTTAGAAATCCAGAAGTCACCATATTTTTCAGAATTTCTCCCAATCCAGGGTAATCCAGATTTTATACCTGGTAATTTTAATAAAGTATTTGGAAATAGTAAGGGGCTAAGACGGGTAATACAACTTGTGAGAGCTGATATGTTGAGTGAACCATTTGATAGTATACTTGCAAGGTTTGGATTAACCAATAAAGATTTCTTTGCATATCTGCCAATCAGACATTATATCTCTGATATGAAAAGTATATTTGATATCAGTGGGACACTGAGATTACTCTCCACTAGAATTAGATTATTTCAGGAAGGGATATACTCTATTGCTCCTTTCTTTGCTATATTAAACTCATTTACCAATTCTAAACCACTAAATTACCTACAATCTAAATAGCTTTAATATATTTTCCCGATATCAGACCTCAGGATATCCAAGATAGTATTGATCAAACATGGATTTTGACACCTCTGGCACAAATCACATATAAAATTGTTATTTGAGGTATATATAACACCTGAAAAACTGTCTAAGTGGTATAAAAAATCTATTTATTGTACAACATGTTGTGCCCCACAGGTAGATATATTTCATTGCTTTTGGTCTTGTCCTAAAATTCTCCAACTTTGGGCTAAAATAAACTACTGGATTAATTCAAAGTTGTTATTGGAGTTTGAAATATCAGCCTACAACATATTTTTCTTGACTTAATAAATAGGTCCCCCTAAAAATTATAAATTAATAAATACACTAGTGATTCTAACATGGAATATTATATTGAGAACATGGAAAGCGCGACAGGCTCCAACATTTATAGAGTTTAAAGAAGCAGTAATTCTGCAGTTAACAAGGGAGCAAATTAATTTACAAAACCTCAATAACTCTCAACTAAAATAATTTTTTAAGAAATGGCTAGTTATAATTGAATCCATCACGGAAGCCTCCCAGGCCCTATTGGTTAAACCCTTTCTTACCTCAGACTATGTACAACAAAATATCTATGCAGGACATTTCCCTATCTCATGGTTCGGATGACTATATGATCTTTTTTCCTCCCCCCCCCCCCATTTCCCCTCAACGGAGCTTAACCCCTTAACGACACACGTCATACAGGGCACGTCACACACAAACTGGTCTTTAAAGACCAACGACATACCCTGTACGACGTTAGGGGTTTAAAGCGGCTGGAAGTGATCCTGATTGCTTCCAGCTGCTTTCCAGGTATTGTCGTGATGCCTCGATATTGAGGCATCACTGAAATTCCTTTTTTTGGCACACCGATGCAGAGAGGGCCACAATCCCCAGTCATTCGACCAAAGGGAAGGGAGAAAGGAAGTAATCTAAGGTGCAGAGGTGCCTGAAGTTTATAGAAAAGCAAACTGTCTGAAAAACAGGGCAGGCCGTGGACTCATCATGTCAAGAAATAAATTTATCAGGTACGAATAAATTATGTTTTCTTTCTAATGACACGGTGAGTCCACGGATCATCATAATTACTGTTGGGAACCAATACCCAAGCTAGAGGACACGGATGATTAGGCAGGGACAAGACAGTTAACCTAAACAGAAGGCACCACTGCTTGAATAATCTTTCCCCCAAAAGAAGCCTCTGCTGAAGCAAAAGTATCAAATTTGTTAAATTTAGAAAAAGTATGCAGAGATGACCAAGTCGCAGCCTTGCAAAGCTGATCTACAGAAACTCCATTTTTGAAAGTCCAAGAAGATGAAACAGCCCTCGTGGAATGAGCCATGATTCTCTCAGGAGGCTGCTGACCAGCAGTCTCATATGCCAAATGAATAACACTCCTTAACCAACAAGAAAGAGAAGTAGCCATAGCTTTCTTACCCTTACGCTTCCCAGAAAAGACAACAAATAAAGAAGAAGACTGGCGAAAATGCTTAGTCGCCTGCAAATAATATTTCAATGCATGAACCACATCCAGGTTGTGCAACAAACGCTCCTTATGAGAAGAAGGATTAGGACACAAAGAAGGAATAACAATCTCTTGATTAATATTCTTAGAAACAACCTTGGGAAGAAAACCCAAGGCAGTACGCAGAACTACATTATCAGAGTGAAAAATAAGAAAAGGTGATTCATACTGTAAGGCTGAAAGCTCCGAAACTCTTCAAACCAAAGAAACAGCCACCAAAAATAAAACCTTCCAAGATAACATCTTAATATCTAAAGAATGCATATGTTCAAACGGAGCCTGTTGAAGGACTCTAAGAACCAAATTAAGACTCCAAGGTGGAGTAGTAGACTTAAACACAGGCCAAATTCTAACCAAGGCCTGACAAAAAGAATGAACATATGGCACATCACCAGGCACTTGTGCAATAAAATAGGTAAAGCAGAAATTTGACCCTTAAGGGTACTAGCAGATAAACCTCTCCAAACCCTCCTGGAGAAAAGACAAATTCCTAGGAATCATAACTCTACTCCACGAGTAGCCTTTGGATTCACACCAATACAAATATTTACGCCAAATCTTATAATAAATCTTCCTAGTCACAGACTTACGAGCCTGAATCATAGTCTTAATGACAAAACCACGCTTAGAAAGAATCAAGCGTTCAATCTCCAAGCAGTCAGCTTCAGAGATTTAGATGAAGGAAGGGACCCTGCAGAAGCTGGTCCTTCCTTAATGGAAGACGCCAAGATGGAAGGGAAGACATCTCCACCAGATCTGCAAACCAGATTCTGCAAGGCCACGCCGGAGCAATGAGAATCACAGATGCCCTCTCTTGTTTGACCCGATTAATGAACCGAGGAAGAAGAGTAAACGGAGGGAACACATATGCCAGACTGAAAGTCCAAGGAATTGCCAGAGCATCTATCAGAACATCAGAAAAGAACAAACAAGGTCCAGGAGTGATAGTTTAAAATGGTAATCCTTTATTTGGTTTAAAAATCATAGTACACAAAAGAACATGCACAGGTAGACTGTGGCTGTGAGGTCTGCTGACGCGTTTCGGCAGTTATGCCATAGTAATAGCTAGTGATCTTACAGTCACACCCTATTTACATAGCCCTGCCAGGGCTGTGATTGGGTAAAACATGCATTAAAACAACGTTTTGGCCACGCCTACTGATTTTCATTCCATAGTATAGTAGCTTCCCCTGTATTGGGATTCTCTAACATAAAGCCTTTCTAGCGTGTCTTACAAAATACATGATTTATAACTAATTTATAACATTGCTATTAATTATTGACTCCTTATAGAGTTTAGCAACTTCATGCTAGTTCAAAAATCAATTCAATCTCATTGACTCATTGCCTTTAGCTTATTACATGCAGGACACCTACTGGCATTAGTAATAACAGCAAAAACAACAACAATTACAATGACAGTGGTCTATGTAAACCTGCTGTATTTTTAAAAACAAATGGTTCAATGAAATAGCCTATTTCTATCAGTTTATATTATTTATTTGTTACATATGCAAAACATTTGTGCAATAACGGTACTAAATCTTCCCTCCTTTACATCCTTTACATTCTGCCCCTTGTTGAGTCTTGATGTCTAGTATGGACAGCATGGGTTAAGATATGGTCATATGCCCATTCCTAATAAGCTTAGGCCCTGTAATTTATCCTAGGTAAGCACTTGCTTGCCTATTCTTATGTTTCATTGTTAGAGGTTTTCAAATATACATACATATATGCACATACACATATATGTGTATATATGCACACACATACACACACATATGTATATATATATATATATATATATATATATATATATATATACACAAATATGTACCCCCAGACCAGACCTAATTCATCCATGTTAGGCTGTACCACCATACATGGTTGATGTTTCTGGTAATATGGACTTTATTGGGGGGGATTCACTCGATTAATTTCCAGAAAGTGGGAGAGATATGTGATTAGGGATTCACTTCCCAAAAATGATCAGGACATAAAAATTAAAAAAGGTGTCATTCCCAGAAGTTGATCAGATCGAATTCTGAGTTAAGACCATTTGGTGTCCTAGTTTTCAACTTAAAGATCCAAAAAGTCTCCTGCCTTGCAAGTGTCTTATCCCTATCCCCTCCTCTTCTTCCCAATTGAACCTGTTCCACGATTGTCCACCTAAGTGTATCTAGTCTTTTTTGATGAAAGTCCCTGAAATGTCTGACTAGCGGTGTAGACAAGGTGCCTGATTTGACGTTGCCAACATGCTCCCTTATCCTAGTTCTAGTGTATCTTGTAGTCATGCCTACATATTGAATTTTACATTCTATACATGTTAGCAGGTATACTACATATGACATTCTACAGTTGTAGCACTTGTTATGGGAAAACATTTCTCCTGTCATTTTGCACCTAAACCCATATCCTAATTCCACATATTCACATGCTTTGCATGTGTGATTGTGGCACCTATATACACCTTTCATGGTTAGCCATGAGCTAGTTACGGGTACTGTTGACTTTAGGGCAGTGGGTGAAACCATATTCCCTATTGTAGCGCCCCTTCTATAGGAGAATTTGCATCCCTTTTCCACTAGGTTTGCCAGGTCTTCATCGGCAGCCAGCATCTTAAAATGTTTATTAACTATCCTGCAGACCTCATCAAACTGGTTACTATATGTTGTCAGGAAAAAGGCTTGTTTCGTTGCTCGGGACTGTTTTTTTCTCCTTTGTTTATTTCTCCTTTTTAATAAATCCTCCCTAACTAGGGTTGCTACAGAGATCCTTACACCCTGAACCATGATGTTGGATATTCTCTATCCCTTAGTCTGTTCAATAGCAATTCTGATTGCTCTATAAACTGTGATTGTGTGGTACAATTTCTCTTTACTCTAAGCATTTGGCCCTTTGTAATTGCCTTAAACACTCTGGGTGGTTACCGTTGGCATGGAGGATCGTATTCCCCATTATGGGTTTCCTATACATGTCTGATTTAACCATTTCTTTTTCCCCATCACTCTCGCCAGCCAAGGTAACATCAAGGTAGTTCACCTTATGTTTCTGAATTTCATAGGTGAAGCTGATGCCTACGTCATAAGTGTTTAGCCAATCCATGAAGACAACAGCTGTGCTTCCACCCCCCTTCCAGACTAGAATTAAATCATCTATATACCTTTTGTAAAAGATGATGTTCCCCCTGAAGGGGTTGCCTTCTCCAAAGATGTGAGACAGCTCCCACCAACCCATGAATAGGTTGGCATAGGAGGGGGCAAACTTTGCCCCCATTGCTGTCCCACATCTTTGGTGATAAAAACAATCCTCAAACTTAAAGAAGTTATGGGTCAAAAGAAATTCCGTCACTCTTAGCATATATGCACAGCTGCCCTTGTCATATAGCATTGACCCCTGCAGGAAGAATTTTACTGCCTCCAATCCCTTGTCATGTTGGATAGATGTATAAAATGCCCTAACATCCACTGTAAGTCATGGTTAAGAGTCTAGCCATTCCATGTTTGGGATAATAATCAAAAGATGTTTTGTTTCCCTAAGGTAGCTTGGGAGTGTTATAACTAGTGGCTGCAATATCTCATCTAGCCATTGTGATAATTTTTCTGACAGAGAGCCAATCCCACTTACAATAGTGTGCCCCTCTACCTTATAGATCAATTTGTGGATTTTTGGTAGGTGGTTAAAGATAGGGATGACAGGATTCTCCACAATCAAAAAATTTGCTGTTTCATCATCCAAATATCCACCTTCCTTGCCATCGTCCACAAGGTCTTGCAACTCCCTCAAAAATCTTGAAGTGGGATTGGCACTCAGCCGAGCATACTGGGTCTAATCGTCTAGTTGTCATAGGGCCTCTTGTACAAAGAATCCCCTATCCATTACAACAACTGATCCCCCTTTGTCGACTGATCTGATTACAAGATCCCTGTTTGCTTTAAGGGATAGCAATGCCTCTCTCTCTTTCTATCAGAACAGCCTGAGGATCCTTTGACCTCGACCCGTACCTCAGAAGCTTGGTATTCTGACGAGATGCCATGAGATCCAACTCCTGCTGCACCCAACAGAGAATCAAGCTAGAAAAAACCTCTGGATGAAGTTCCCACTCCCCCAGATGAAAAGTCTGTCTGCTCAGAAAATCCGCTTCCCAATTGTCCACCCCTGGAATATGGATAGCAGACAGACAACAGTTGTGAATTTTCGCCCACTGAATAATCTTGGCTACCTCTGTTATGGCCAAGGAACTCCGAGTTCCTCCCTGATGATTGATGTAAGCCACTGATGTTATGTTGTCTGACTGAAATGTGATAAACTGGGTTGAAGCTAGCTTAGGCCAGACAAGAAGAGCATTGAAAATTGCTCTCAGTTCCAAAACATTTATTGGAAGAACCGACTTCATCCGAGTGCACAGACCCTAAGCCCTTAATAAACCCCAGACAACACCCCAGCCCAGCAAACTGGCATCTGTGGTTACAATCACCCAGGCAGGTCTTCGAAAGCAAGTTCCCTGAGAGAGAAGATCCTGAGACAACCACCATGGAAGAGAATCTCTGGACATCTGCTCTAGAACAATCTTTGGAGATAGATCCGCATAATCCCTGTTCCACTGCCTAAGCAAGCATAACTGCAGAGGTCTGATATGGAACCGAGCAAACAGAATGATGCCCATGACTGAAACCATCAGACCAATATAACCTCCATGCACTTAGCCACTGACGGCCGAAGAAGGGACTGAAGAACAAGACACGTATTGAAAATTCTGGGAGCTGTTGCCAGACCAAAAGGAAGAGCTACAAACTAAAAATGTTTGACTAGAAATGCAAATCTTAGAAACCTCTGATGATCCCTGTGAATGGGAATATGCAGATAAGCATCCTTTAGATTCACTGTGGTAATGAACTGACCTTCCTGAACCAAAGGAAGAATGGAACGAATAGTTTCCATCTTGAAAGATGGAACCTTGAGAAACTTGTTTACACTCTTGAGATATAAAATAGGTCTGAAAGTTCCCTCCTTCTTGGGAACGACAAAGAGATTGGAAATAAAAACCCAGACCCTGTTCCTGAACCAGAACAGGAGCTATAACTCCCAAGTCGGAAAGATTATGAACACAACATAAGAACGTCTCTCCTTTTATCTGGTTTACAGATAACTTGGAGAGAAGAAACCGGCCTCTGGGAGGAAAATTCTTGAACTCAATTTTGTAACCCTGGGACATGATATCTACCACCCAGGGATCCTGAACATCTTGAACCCGAGCTTGAGCAAAGAAAGAGAGTCTGCCCCCCACAAGATCCATTTCCAGATCAGGGGCAGACCCTTCATGCTGATTTTGAGTCAGCAACAGGCTTCCTGGACTGCTTCCCCTTTTTCCAAGACTGATTTGACTTCCAAGATGGCTTGGACTGTTCCTGCTTGGATTAAGAAGTGGAAGATTTACCAGAGAAGTTATGAAAGGAACGAAAATTACTCTGCCGACCCTTCTGTTTATTTTTTTTATCCTGAGGAAGAGAATACCCCTTCCCTCCCGTAATATCAGAAATAATCGCAGCCAAACCTGGCCCAAACAAAGGTCTTACCCTTGTAAGGAATGGACAAAAGCTTAGACTTAGAGGACACATCCACAGACCAGGATTTTAACCATAAAGCTCTGCGAGCTAAAATGACAAAACCAGAAATTTTAGCTTCCAACTTGATGACCTGTAGAGAAGCATCTGCAATAAATGAACTAGCCAACTTCAAAGCCTTGACTCTATCTTGAATTTCTTCAAGAGTATCTTGCTGAATAGAATCAGACAATGCATCAAACCAATATGCTGCTGCACTAGTAACCATAGCAATACATGCAGCCGGTTTGCCATTGATACCCCTGGTGAACATAAATATTTTTAATCAAAGCTTCCAACTTCTTATCCATAGGATTTTGAAGGAACAGCTTTCCTCAATAGGAACAGTGGTCCTCTTGGTCAGAGTGGAAACTGCTCCCTCCACCTTAGGAACCATCTGTCAAGATTCCTTAATAGAGTCAGCAATAGGAAACATCTTCCTAAAAATTGGAGAAGGGAAAAAAGGAATCCCAGGCTTCTCCCATTCTCATGCAATAATAACTGAAATGCGATCTGGTATAGGAAAAACTTCCACCGAGGAAGGGACATCAAAAAACTTATTAAGTTTACTAGATTTCTTAGGAATAACCATGACTGATGCCTCAGAGTCATCCAAGGTAGCTAAAACCTCCTTGAGTAACAAATGGAGGTGCTCCAGCTTAAACCTAAAGGAAACAACCTCAGGTTCAGAAGAAGGATTTACAGAATCCAAGATCTCACCCTCAGATGCTAATGAAGTATCTTCCACCTCAGACTTAAGAGAAGAAACACTAGACACAATTGCAACAGAATCAGAAACCTTATACTTCCTCTTGTGCTTCCCCTGTAACATAGGAAAAGCAGACAAAGCCTCAGATACTGCCGAGGATATATGGGTAGCCATATCCTGCAAGGAAAAACCATCCTGAGATGAAACACAGGGCACTGCAGAAGATTGGGACGTATGAGAAGAAAGCTGCGGATTAACCTGAACAGGAGACTCCTGAACAACATCCGCCCTAGACAATGAAGGCTCAGAATCAAAAAGTCTATCCTTGTAATGTAATGTTCTCTCAATACAAGAGTAACAAAAAGGGATAGGAGGCTCAACATTAGTATTTAAACATAGATAACAAGCAACAGCTTGCAGGGCCTCTTGGTCCATCTTATTCTAAAGGAAAAAACCTTAATCAGGTTCAAATCAGAATTTTAATGAAACTTTTTCAAACTAGAAAATCCTTAAATAAACTGCACAATAAATCTTGCAGCAACAATTTTTCACAAAATGAACGCAAAAAGAGACACAAACATTATAGTCCCTGAAATTCAGACAGAAACTTAAATATAAACAGAGCAACAGCCCCACAAAAAAACAGGCAACCTCCACACCTCAGCAAACTCTGCTGAGATGCCTACCTGACCTCCTTGCTGCCAGAAACAAAGTTATAAAATGATCCGGACCCCCATACAGCCGCACCGGAGAGAATGCTGAACCACTTCTGAGGAGCTATGCAACAGAACTGCAACATCCAGGAACAACAGGAAACAGCTAAAAGGGCGCCAAAAATGCCCTATCACAGATAAGCCCGCCTATTGTGGGTGTGGCCTAACAAACCTCCCGGTAGCCATTAATACACAAACAAAAAACATGTACACCAAAGTGAAAACATAATAAATTGAGCCAAACATCCCCAGTGCCTGCAAAACTGCCATACAATAAACCGTTAACCTAGAAGGCTGATTGTATATTTAGACAGAATTAACTGTCAAAGTGCCAAATTCTCCTATATCAAAACAGGGAAAGAAATAGGCACTTACCTCAAAAATCTTTCCGGCAGCAGGACAGCTCACTTGGTATGAGAGGGGCTTCCTACCTCAAATGGACCTGTGGGGAAAAAAGAAAAGGCTGAGTAAATTTACTCAAACTTTCAACCAAGGGCAGCATGAAATTACTTGGGAGGCCCAGTGGGAATTATACCCCACAAGTTCCCAAATGCTCAAAAGCCACCACTTGCTCTACTGAAGAGACTGACATGGACTACGGCTACACCCCAAAGAAAACCAGAGCAAACTTGCTCTGCTTAAAAAATAACAAACTCTTGATTGAAGAATCAGACACCTAACTTTACCCCTCCTTGCAACTGATACAAGCAAAGAGAATGACTGGGGATTGTGGGTAGGGGGAGTGGTATTTAACAGCTTTTGCTGTGGTGCTCTTTGCCTCCTCCTGATGGTCAGGAGTGATATTCCTAACAGTAATTAAGATGATCCGTGGACTCACCGTGTAATTAGAAAGAAATAATGGTATCTTTAGAAAGTCCATTTAATGTGTGGATACAGTCAATGAGTAAGAGGAAAATTACAGTTAAACACAAACACTGCAGAAATGTAAAAATAGTCCTGGTCCTTAAGGGTAAGAAATTGAAAAATGGCCTTGTCCTTAAGGGGTTAATAATTTATACAGTATTTACAAGTCATAAGTAATTTTGAAGAGAAACGAGGATAATTTTTATGTATATATTTAGAATTGTATGATCAGAGTTGAGCTGAAATAAATGTTCAATATACAATACGATCTTGGTACAAGGTATATTTTCGTATATATAATACTTTTTTTTTGTAACATTTTGGTATTTTGTCCTTATTTTTTTTTGTGGATGCTAGTTAATTTGGAAGAGTATTAGGTAATTATTATTTTTGATGGTAAATAGGATGATAACTGTCATACGCATCAATGGTCTGCTAAACTAAGACAATCTGAAATATATAACAGTTTTTATGTTCCATGTATAGATAGATAGATATATAAATTATCTGTATATGTTACGTCTTGAAGTTTGTTGATGTATGTTGGAACATATGTAAACAATATAAAGAAAAAAGGAATGAGCTATGTGACATATGGTGTATCCCTGTTCCCACAGTGAAAGGCAGAAGGAAATGTTATATGATGAGGGAGCTAGGTGACATGAAATATTTTATTTAATCCATTTCAGATGCCCTTGATAAAACTACAGATGTACATGATATATTCTTAGCTTATTAGTCATTTAACAATTACAGCTTAAATAAGACGTCTCAAGTCTTTCAGCTGATCAAAGAAGGCAAAATTAAAGCAAAGAAAGGATTTTACTGAGATATCTTTATGGCAAATGAAAATGCTCTTTAGTAATAATTCATGTTATTTCAGAGTACAAATCTCAGTAGCAGACACAATTAGAGCCGGCATTAGTCACAGAGCTACTAATCGCTCCGCATTTCAACATATCGAAGACTCTGCTAATGTTCTTGGAAAACTTTGAAAGACATTGCAGGTGCTGTTCTGTAAGAAACCTTCACAATGTCATCCATATTTAAAAAGTATTCAGTAAAATAAGATATATATACAGGTCTACAGGTGTGTGATATAACAATACTTGGGGCAGGAGCATAATTTGGCCAAAAAAGGGCCTTTGCCTGAGGCAGCAAGAATTTAAAGGGACAGTCAACACCAGAATTTTTGTTGTTTAAAAAGAAAGATAATCCCTTTATTACCCATTTTGCATAATCAACACAGTTATAATAATCATGTACACAAAAGAGACGTACCTGGAATGTAATCCTGGTACCAAAAAAGACAGGGTTTCAGCACTCTTTTGAAAGAACTCACAAATCACTTAAATGTAATTCAATAGCTTTAACAGTGGCAGCTAAATCCCACACAACATGGGAATAAATCCATGCAAATATTAAAACACATAAGCATACAAGTTCGACTCATGAATGACAGTTCAAAGGAACCTGACCGGTCAAGGGTACACGAAAAAGCACCTGTGTGGCGAAGTGTAAATAGCAATAGTATTGCTTAAGCACAGGTTTATATAGTGAACCACTATACCCAACTACCTCAGAACCTCCCAAGCATTTGTCATGGAAGGTATATCCTGGGCAGATATATGAACCGGGATCTAAGTGGTAGACACTGCAAAACCTGTGTCAGGCACCTGATTATTACTGATTATAATTGCCACTGGAACTCCCTGAAAGGTATTCTTGCAAAAAACTGGCATATTCTTACCAGTGATACAGGGGTAAAAAAGGAAGTAGGTGACTTTTCCAATATTACTGCTAGACGGGCACCTAATCTTAAAGATAAGTTGGTGAGGAGCCAATATTTGTCCAAAACAGGACAAAGTAACTGGCTTACAAAACATAGATCCATAGGCAATTATCCCTGTGGAAAATGTGTGACATGCAAATTCATGCGCAAGACAAAAGAGTTCAGAACGAATACGGGAAAAACCTATAGATTGAAACATTTTGTGAACTGTGATACTGAGGGGGTCGTATATCTGCTGTCCTGGGACTGCCCACTTTTCTATGTGGGAAAAACGAGGAGGGCGATAAAGGACCGAATCTCTGAACACAGAGATGATGTAAAGAATAAAAATCCTAAAAGCAATGTGGCAAAACATTTTGAATTGGCACATAATTGCAATCCTGATTCACTCAGATTCGTGGGTATAGATAAAGGCATCATAAACGGGAGAGGAGGAGATAATGATAAAACCCTCCTGAGAAAGGAATGCAGGTGGATATCAATCCTTGGGACACAAATTCCAAATGGTCTCAATGACAAACTAGATATGGCTTGCTTCCTATGAGATTGTGTATAAGGTAGAGTGGAGTGTCGATATGGAGAGGCATTTGCTTTTACACTCCACTCTACTTAACCAAAAATAAGCAGATTCTACAAAATACAAGATAACAAAAAGAACATGTTGTTTCTTGAATGACAGATTGTAATGTTTTTAACTTATAGCAACCAAGTATAAATGTTTGAAAAAATATGTAACATTTCTTAACTCTGGTTTTGCTTCTGATAATTTGAAACATAAGGTTGTAAATAATAGCAATCATATAAGATTGAAAGCTGCCTGTAGCAGCATGTGAAACTTTCACCTTCCAGCAGAGGCGCAACATCATTGATCTATAAAACAGGACACATGGATCAAAGCAGTATTACGCCCTGACGAAGCCCGGTCTGAATTCCAGTCGAGCGGGTGAAACGCGCGTCGGCATTGGTGGAGCCGACCAGGTCACGTGATACACGTGGAGCACCGCTGTGTTTGGTGTTGGCGATGGAGATCGCTACCGGCATGGAATGTTAACAAGTGGGGATAGTACACACCTTTGTGGATATTGGACACTACAACATCTGAAAGCAAGGTCGTATAAGTGTAACATGTTGACACCTGAGAAATACTGATATGGAATAGGTGACCATGTTGAAGAAAATAATGGCATTGTGTTAAGTTGGAGAAGGCGCTGCTTTGTCTTTCACTGAGATTAATATCTTGATACCTGTCTTCGTTTGGAGTCATACATTTCTTGCTTAGACTGTGCTTTATTAATTACAACTTGACTCTCATTTGCCTGCATGTGAAAACACTAATTTACCTGCGACACCTTCACGCTAACATCTTTGCATCTTGCTTTGCAGACTTTTTCTGTGGATATGTGTATGCACAATGCGAATTTAATCATTATTGCATGAATTGCGTTACTTTTACAATTGATACCCACTTGTCTACTTATGTACATATTCAGGGGGCTCACCTGCTGGCTTGCTTAGATCCCATTTGTAACCTGCGCAGCAAGTAGCCCCATACTTGCAGGGGTGCTGTAAGCAGCTGGGTGTAGCTAAGCCAGAGGAGGTCTCACTTGATATAACAAATAATACTTTGTACATTGTAGTAATTGTATACATTCCTAACTGTGTAATCACTTTCTACAAGGTGCCTGACACAGGTTTTGCAGTGTCTACCACTTAGATCCCGGTTCATATATCTGCCCAGGATATACCTTCCATGACAAATGCTTGGGAGGTTCTGAGGTAGTTGGGTGTAGTGGTTCACTATATAAACCTGTGCTTAAGCAATACTATTGCTATTTACACTTCGCCACACATGTGCTTTTTCGTGTACCCTTGACCGGTCAGGTTCCTTTGAACTGTCATTCATGAGTCGAACTTGTATGCTTATGTGTTTTAATATTTGCATGGATTTATTCCCATGTTGTGTGGGATTTAGCTGCCACTATTAAAGCTATTGAATTACATTTAAGTGATTTGTGAGTTCTTTCAAAAGAGTGCTGAAACCCTGTCTTTTTTGGTACCAGGATTACATTCCAGGTACGTCTCTTTTGTGTACATGATACATTTAAATTAAGGGTCTGCACCATATTTAATTTTGTGTTGCTTGGACATTTGAGCCCTCACGCAACCAACTAACTCACACTAGCAATTGAGTCCTTTCCTTATTGTTCTTGATTATTTGCAGTTATAATAATACACGTTTAACCTCTGTAATTATCTTGTATCTAAGCTTCTGCTGACTGCCCCCTTATTTCAGTTCTTTTGACAAACATTCAGTTTAGCCAATAAGTGCTCACTCCTAGGTCACTTTATGTGCATGAGCTCAATGTTATCTATATGAAACATGTGAACTAATGCCCTCTAGTGGTCAAAATGTATTCAGATTAGAGGCAGTCTTCAAGGTCTAAGAAATTAGCATATGAACCAACTAGTTTTAGCTTTCAACTAAGAATACCAAAAGAACAAAGCAAAATTGGTGATAAAAGTAAATTGGGAAGTTGTTTAAAATTGCATGCCCTATTTAAAACATGAAAGTTTTTTTTGGACTTGACTGTCCCTTTAAGGGGCAGCATATTTTATGGGGTGATTCTATCTTATTATACTTTTATATATTTTAGATTACAATCTTTATTATGACTATCTCTGCTGTAACCTCCAATATATTTGTATTATTTTTCTGTAGTTCTAATCAGTTGATATCTTTTTAAACACGGCAAATTATATTTGAGGAGTAAAGAGGATTCAGTTTGGATAATATGCTACTACACTTTGCTTTGATCCTATGGGTACAAATTTAACAGTGAAGTCTATTACAAGGTAAAATAAATCAGCATGAACCAATTATGCAATATGCGTTACTAACAACAGTTATTTAATACAATCTTAGCCAAATATTACTATTAAAATTACTTTACTGACTGGCCACAAGATTGCCATGGTAAGTTTCGCTATAAAAACATAATTTATGTAAGAACTTACCTGATAAATTCATTTCTTTCATATTAGCAAGAGTCCATGAGCTAGTGATGTATGGGATATACATTCCTACCAGGAGGGGCAAAGTTTCCCAAACCTCAAAATGCCTATAAATACATCCCTCACCACACCCACAATTCAGTTTAATGAATAGCCAAGAAGTGGGGTGATAAGAAAGGAGCAAAAGCATCAAAAATAAGGAATTGGAATAATTGTGCTCTATACAAAAAAAATCATAACCACCACAAAAAGGGTGGGCCTCATGGACTCTTGCTAATATGAAAGAAATGAATTTATCAGGTAAGTTCTTACATAAATTATGTTTTCTTTCATGTCATTAGCAAGAGTCCATGAGCTAGTGACGTATGAGATAGCAGATACCCAAGATGTGGAACTTCCACGCAAGAGTCACTAGAGAGGGAGGGATAAAATAAAGACAGCCAATTCCGCTGAAAAAATAATCCACAACCCAAATCAAAAAGTTTTAATCTTATAATGAAAAAAACTGAAATTATAAGCAGAAGACTCAAACTGAAACAGCTGCCTGAAGTACTTTTCTACCAAAAACTGCTTCAGAAGAAGAAAAAACATCAAAATGGTAGAATTTAGTAAAAGTATGCAAAGAAGACCAAGTTGCTGCTTAGCAAATTTGATCAACAGAAGCTTCATTCCTAAAGCCCAGGAAGTAGAAACTGACCTAGTAGAATGAGCTGTAATCCTTTGAGGCGGGGACTTACCCGACTCTACATAAGCATGATGAATCAAAGACTTTAACCAAGATGCCAAGGAAATGGCAGAAGCCTTCTGACCTTTCCTGGAACCAGAAAAGATAACAAATAGACTAGAAGTCTTTCTAAAACCTTTAGTAGCTTCAACATAATATTTCAAAGCTCTTACTACATCCAAAGAATGTAAAGATCTCTCCATAGAATTCTTAGGATTAGGACACAATGAAGGGACAACAATTTCTCTACTAATGTTGTTAGAATTCACAACCTTAGGTAAAAATTTAAAAGAAGTCCGCAACACCGCCTTATCCTGATGAAAAATCAGAAAAGGAGATTCACAAGAAAGAGCAGATAACTCAGAAACTCTTCTAGCAGAAGAGATGGCCAAAAGGAACAACACTTTCCAAGAAAGTAATTTAATATCCAGAGAATGCCTAGGTTCAAATGGAGGAGCCTGTAAAGCCCTCAGAACCAAATTAAGACTCCAAGGAGGAGAGATTGACTTAATGACAGGCTTGATACAAACCAAAGCCTGCACAAAACAATGAATATCAGGATGATTAGCAATCTTTCTGTGAAAAAGAACAGAAAGAGCAGAGATTTGACCTTTCAAAGAGCTTGCAAACAAACCCTTATCCAAACCATCCTGAAGAAACTGTAGAATTCTAGGAATTCTAAAAGAATGCCAAGAGAATTTATGAGAAGAACACCAAGAAATGTAAGTCTTCCAGACTCGGTAATAAATCTTTCTAGACACAGATTTACGAGCCTGTATCATAGAATTAATCACTGAGTCAGAGAAACCTCTATGACTAAGAATCAAGCGTTCAATCTCCATACCTTCAAATTTAATGATTTGAGATCCTGATGGAAAAATGGGCCTTGAGATAGAAGGTCTGGCCTTAACGGAAGTGTCCAAGGTTGGCAACTTGCCATCCGAACGAGATCCGCATACCAAAACCTGTGAGGCCATGCTGGAGCCACCAGCAATACAAACGAACGTTCCATTAGAATTTTGGAAATCACTTTTGGAAGAAGAACTAGAGGCGGAAAGATATAAGCAGGTTGATAATTCCAAGGAAGCGACAATGTGTCCACTGCTTCTGCCTGAGGATCCCTGGATCTGGACAGATACCTGGGAAGTTTTTTGTTTAGATGAGAGGCCATCAGATCTATTTCTGGAAGTCCCCAGATTTGAACAATCTGAAGAAATACCTCTGGGTGAAGAGACCATTCGCCCAGATGTAACGTCTGGCGACTGAGATAATCCGCTTCCCAATTGTCTACACCTGGGATGTGAACCACAGAGATTAGACAGGAGCTGGATTCCACCCATACAAGTATCCGAGATACTTCTTTCATAGCCTGAGGACTGTGAGTCCCACCTTGATGATTGACATACACCACGGTTGTGACATTGTCTGAAAACAAATAAATGATTCTCTCTTCAGAAGAGGCCAGAACTGAAGAGCTCTGAAAATCGCACAGAGTTCCAAAATGTTGATTGGTAATTTCGCCTACTGAAATTCCCAAACCCCCTGCGCTGTCAGAGATCCCCATACAGCTCCCCAACCTGAAAGACTCGCATCTGTTGAGATCACAGTCCAGGTTGGATGAACAAAAGAGGCCCCTTGAATTAGACAATGGTGATTCAACCACCAAGTCAGAGAAGATCGAACATTGGAATTTAAGGATATTAATTGTGATATCTTTGTATAATCCCTGCACCACTGGTTCAGCATACAAAGCTGGAGAGGTCTCATGTGAAAACGAGCAAAAGGGATCGCGTCCAATGCAGCAGTCATGAGACCTATAATTTCCATGCATAAAGCTACCGAAGGGAATGATTGAGACTGAAGGTTTCGACAAGCTGAAACCAACTTCAGACGTCTCTTTTCTGTTAGAGACAAAGTCATGGACACTGAATCTATTTGAAAACCCAAAAAGGTTACCTTTGTCTAAGGAATCAAGGAACTCTTTGGTAAATTGATCCTCCAACCATGTCTTTGAAGAAACAACACAAGTTGATTCGTATGAGATTCTGCAGAATGTAAAGACTGAGCAAGTACCAATATATCGTCCAAATAAGGAAATACCGCAGTACCCTGTTCTCTGATTACAGAGAGAAGGGCACCGAGAACCTTTGAAAAGATCCTTGGAGCTGTTGCTAGGCCAAACGGAAGGGCAACAAACTGGTTATGCTTGTCTAGAAAAGAGAATCTCAGGAACTGATAGTGATCTGGATGAATTGGAATATGAAGATATGCATCCTGTAAGTCTATTGTAGACATATAATGCCCTTGCTGAACAAAAGGCAGAATAGTCCATATAGTCACCATTTTGAATGTTGGTATCCTTACATAACGATTCAATATTTTTAGATCCAGAACTGGTCTGAAGGAATTCTCCTTCTTTGGTACAATGAATAGATTTGAGTAAAACCCCAGACCCCGTTCCAAAACTGGAACTGGCACAATTACCCCAGCCAACTCTAGGTCTGAAACACATTTCAGAAATGCCTGAGCCTTCACTGGGTTTACTGGAATGCATGAGAGAAAAAATCTTCTCACAGGTGGCCTTACCTTGAAACCTATTTTGTACCCTTGTGAAACAATGTTCTGAATCCAAAGACTGTGAATCGAATTGATCCAAATATCTTTGAAAAATCGTAACCTGCCCCCTACCAGCTGTGCTGGAATGAGGGCCGCACCTTCATGCGGATTTGGGAGCTGGTTTTGACTTTCTAAAAGGCTTGGATTTATTCCAGACTGGAGAAGGTTTCCAAACGGAAACCGATCCTTTAGGAGAAGGGTCAGGCTTCTGTTCCTTATTCTGACGAAAGGAACGAAAACGATTAGCAGCCCTATATTTACCTTTAGATTTTTTGTCCTGAGGCAAAAAGATTCCTTTCCCCCCAGTAACAGTTGAAAATATAGAATCCAACTGTGAACCAAATTATTTATTACCTTGGAAAGAAAAAGAAAGCAATGTTGACTTAGAAGTCATATCTGCATTCCAATATTTAAGCCATAAAGCTCTTCTAGCTAAAATAGCTAAAGACATATACCTGACATCAATTCTAATGATATCAAAAATGGCATCACAAACAAAGTTATTAGCATGTTGAAGAAGTTTAACAATGCTATAAGCATTATGGTCTGTCACTTGTTGAGCTAAAGCCTCCAACCAGAAAGTGGAAGCTGCAGCAACATCAGCCAAAGAAATAAGAAGATTACCTGAACATAAATAAGCTCTCCTTAGAAAGGATTCAAGCTTCCTATCTAAAGGATCCTTAAAGGAAGTACTATCCGCCGTAAGAATAGTAGTACGTTTAGCAAGAGTAGAGATAGCCCCATCAACTTTAGGGATTTTGTCCCAAAATTCTAATTTATCAGATGGCACAGGGTACAATTTCTTAAACCTTGGAGAAGGAGTAAATGAAGTACCCAGACTATTCCATTCCCTAGAAATTACTTCTGAAATAGCATCAGGAACTGGAAAAACTTCTGGAATAACTACATGAGGTTTAAAAACTGAATTTAAACACTTAGTAGATTTAGTATCAAGAGGACTAGACTCCTCCATATCTAATGCAATCAACACTTTTTTAAGTAAAGAACGAATAAACTCCATCTTAAATAAATCTGAAGATTTATCAGTGTCAATCTCTGAGGCAGAATCTTCTGAACCAGATAGATCCTCATCAGAGAAACAGATAAGTCAGAATGATGGCGGTCACTGAAAAATTCATCTGAAATATGAGAAGTTTTAAAAGACCTTTTACGTTTACTGGAAGGAGGAATAACAGACAGAGCCTTCCTAATAGAATTAGAAACAAATTCTTTTACATTAACAGGGACATCCTGAACATTAGATGTTGAAGAAAAAACATCAGGTAAAGGATTATTACTAATGGAGACATTATCTGCGTTAGAAAGTTTATCATGACAACTAACACAAACTACAGCCGGAGGAACAGATACCAAAAGTTTACAACAAATGCACTTAACTTTGGTAGAACCAGCATCAGGCAGCGTCTTTCCAGAAGTAGATTCTGATCCAGGGTCAGGCTGTGACATCTTGCAATATGTAATAGAAAAAACAACATATAAAGCAAAATTATCAAATTCCTTAAATGACAGTTTCAGGAATGGGAAAAAATGCAAAATGAACAAGCATCTAGCAACCAGAAGCAATGAAAAAATGAGACTTAAATAATGTGAAAAAAGGTGGAGACAAGTATGACGCCCACATTTTTTGGCGCCAAAAATGACGCCCACATTATTGGCGCCAAGTACAACGCCCAAATTTTTTGGCGCCAAGTATGACGCCACATCCTCTGACGCCGAAAACGACGCCCACATTTTTTGGCGCAAAAAAACGTCTGTAACACACATACGTCAAAAAATGACGCAACCACGAACAAACTTCCGGCATCAACTATGGCGCCGGAAATGACAAAATTTTGCGCCAAAAAAAGTTTGCGCCAAGAATGACGCAATAAATTGAAGCATTTTCTGCCCCCGCGAGCCTAACAGCCCGCAGGGAAAAAAGTAAATTAAAAATTTTTAAGGTAAGAAATAAATATTTATTCCTATGCATTATCCCAAATAATGAAACTGACAGTCTGAATGAAGGAATACTGATTATCCTGAATCATGGCAAATATAAGTTTAAACACATATATTTAGAACTTTACATATAAAGTGCCCAACCATAGCTTAGAGTGTCACAAAAAATAAGACTTACTTACCCTAAGACACTCATTTACATATAGTAGATAGCCAAACCAGTACTGAAACGAGAATCAGTAGAGGTAATGGTATATAAGAGTATATTGTCGATCTGAAAAGGGAGGTAGGAGAAGAAATCTCTATGACCGATAACAGAGAACCTATGAAATAGATCCCCTAGAGGAAGACCATTGTATTCAAATAGGCAATACTCTCTTCACATCTCTCTGACATTCACTGCACTCTGAGAGGAAAACCGGGCTTCAGCCTGCTGCGAAGCGCATATCAACGTAGAATCTAGCACAAACTTACTTCACCACCTCCATGGGAGGCAAAGTTTGTAAAACTGAATTGTGGGTGTGATGAGGGGTGTATTTATAGGCATTTTAAGGTTTGGGAAACTTTGCCCCTCTGGCAGGAATGTATATCCCATGCGTCACTAGCTCATGGACTCTTGCTAATTACATGAAAGAAAGTGAACTAATTCTTACATTTATCCTTCTTTGAATTCATTTTTCATATATCACACACATACACACAGACATACACATATTCATTTATCTAATTTGAGAGCTAGACTTCATAAATTTACCAAATATATTTAAATAAGTATTCATGTCTTTACGGCTTATCATTTGGGCATTGCCTTATTAAAATATATGTACATGGGCTTTAACGGAGGTAGATAATTTATATATACATCAATCTCCATATATTTCATTTAATATTTTGTTTAACTAAAATGTACCAGTTTAAAATGAAATCCTCATGATTTAGATAGATACTTTTTATTTATACATAAGGCATATACATATATAGATCTCCCTATGCAGGCATCTCATGTATAAGTGTATGTTACAGATGAGGCATAATGGATTATATAGTATTTTACAATAGTTTCTCATTACATGTATATCTTTGATACATAGGCATATATATATATATATATATATATATATATATACATATCATATTGGTTATGTCATATACTTAATTCCATATTTAACTTATCTATACATTCAAACGTGGTCATATACATATAGTTATCAGATTTTTTAAGTAGTTACTTATGCATTTTTAAAAACATATGATCATTATACACACATAATGCAATACTGGTCATTTTTACATGTCCTTCCCAAACAAATGTTGTATTTTGTTTATGTTAGGGAGTGTCTGAGTTGGACCCTAAGCCAGCAGGCATCCCATTAACATATGAGTGTGGCCCATAGGGTTGTAAGTCTATTCACAATAGTTTCTAGACAATGGGACTCCACCTGTGTTTCTCTTTTGTGTTCACAAGCAGCAGGGGCTCTTCCTGACCAAAGTCTTGTCATGGACAAATGTTTAATTTTCATTAAATGGTGTCCATGAGATCAAGTCTTAGAAACAAATGGTGTAGCTTGATTCAATTTGGAGAGTGAAAACATCAAAAGTTTTAACAATGGTGGGGCTGAAGAGGAAGTCATTTGAAAACAGGTTTCATATCTTGAACAAACTTTCATAGGACAGTCTGCAATTTTAAAATATATTGTCTCTGTTATAAGAAATGCAATATTTTTCCCTATGATTATAAGGAATGCAATATCTTTCCTTGTGCCTATGACTCAACATATCCCCCTTTCCAGTTTTTCTATATGTAGGATGCATATGGAGGGATTGGCCTGAATCCTTTGATAGTTTGTGCAGTAAAAATATAGTTCTTGTTGCAACGAATGATCTTAGGTTCTTGCTTTTAGTTCCTTGAAAGCAAACATGCAGGCTTGGTATACTCATCGCCTGGTATCCTCAGTCAGCAACCCCTCTCCATTTCCTGGCCACCCTGCAGCATCAGGGGAGAGGAATCTCTGGCTGAAATACCAGACAGGTTTAAAAATTATATAGTGGAGCTGGCAGTAGTGATGATGGATCACGTGTGATCAACCTGTTATCGGATCCTGATAGAACAAAAATTTCAAGATTTATTGTATCGAGTCTTTATCTCAACGTATCAACCAGGTATAGGTCAAATAACTGCCTGTTAAGCTGAGGGTTTCAGTTCACCTCCAGGCTTAATGGTGGCGCTCCATTACGCGTTTGTTGCAGGAAGTGTATCCCTATAATAACCCCCTTTTAGTTTAGCAAATTTTTATGCAATTCCAAGGCACTCCCTTAATCATTGTGTCCTTTGGAAGCATGTTGACCTTCTCTTGGGGTTTGTCAGAATGCCTTAAAATATTGTGGCATTTGTCAATCTTCCTCCTGGAGTTCGGTCACTGGCAGGACCTCCGCTGTCATCTGGTGTTCTTCTGGTCATCTCTGGTGGGATCACTGCTGTCATCTGGTGGGATCCTGTTGTCATCTCATGGGATCCGGCTGTCAGCTGATGGGGTCCTGCTGTCATCTGGCTGTCTTCCTGTAGATCTCTGAATTGAAGTGTAGTCCTCTTCTGTGCTCACGAGGTAGTCATTCAATCTGGGCTCACAACATCTGTTCCTCTTCTGATGGCATTATTCTCATCATCATCAGGTCTGGATCGGATTGTGATTTTACTAGGAAGAGACAACTGAGACGAGTATCTGGAATTCATCCTTTAAACATATCATCAAGAATTTAAATTCTTTAGCCACTGAGCTAGATACTTTATTTCTACTGGATCTTCTATACTTCACTATTGTGGTACAGGCATATCATTTAATTCCCCTTCTATGTTTTGTAATTGGGACCTAGGATGACATGCTCGCAACTAATTAATATGGTCCCATTTATCTATAAAACTATCATTTTTGGGGATCCTTATTTTATAGGCAACTGGAGATATTTTGTCAGTAATGACAAAAGGACCCTTCCATGATGGAAGAATTTTCTTCTCCTTAACCTGATATCTTCCAAAGTTATAAAGATAAACTTTATCATTAATTTCATATTCCTTTTTGGAAGATCATAATAAGTTTTCCCGGCAGTCACGACTTTCTTTATGTTCCTTTGAGCAAATGCAAAGGCATACTGCAGGTCCTTCCTTAAGTTCTCTACATACTGATGCGTAGTGGCAGCATTTATTAAATTCTGGTCTGAGGTGCGATACAGTAAATGTTGAGGTAGAACTATTCTTCTACCAGTCATCAATTCAAAAGGTGACATCTTAGTAGCACTACTTGGTGTTGCTCTTAATGCCATTAGGACTAGAGATAATTTTACATCCCAGTCCTTACCTGTTTCACTTACGAATTTCTTGAGTATTTTCACATTGGACTGGTTGTAGCGGTCTACACCACCACTAGAGGCAGCTCTATATGCAATATGGAGCTTCCTTTTAACCCCTAGTATTTTCCACATCTTGGTCATCACTTCACTAGTGAAGTGGGTTCCCGATCAGATTTGATTCTCTGGGGTAAACCAAATCTGGAAAACATGTGGTTGATGAGCAATGCTGCGCATGTTTCGGTGCTATTTTTAGGTGCACTAATGCATTCTACCCATTTGGTGAATAGGCATGCTACTGTCAACATGTACCTGTTACCTCTTGATGACCTAATTACTGGACCAATAAAATCAATTTGTATATCTGACCATGGCATTACCATCCCTTTTCTGCAATGGCACTCCATGCGTTGGTGCAGTGGACTGGAAATGTGGACAGATTAAACAACCTTGAGAGTAGGTTTGAACATCCTTCAACATATGGCGCCAAAAGGCATAATCACGCAACATTTCATACAAGAGTTTGGCACTACGATGGCCAGATTTGGAAGCATGAGACCTCAGAACTGGGTAGGTACCACCCATTGTTGGATACCTGCTTTGGAGGTTCCAATTAACAAACCATCCTGTAACTTGAACTGTGATTTGGATTGCATTAAGATTAAGATAATCGTCTTTTCAGATGGGGTTGTTTTCAGGGTCTTCTATATGTTTATAGAAAATACCTATAATGGGGTCTTCTCTTTGACTAGTGATTAGATCATCACTAGGAGAATTCTGACTCCAATGTACCAGATTAGGCTCACCCTGTTGTTTAGCCTGATTTCTGGTAATTACCTCTATCTGAATTGCACCCATTAAGTGGTCAATATTAAGGAGCTCTCCAGTGATGGCTCCTTGTTTTGCTAATGAATCTGCAAGATCATTGCCTTCCTTATCAGCACCTTGAATTCTGGAATGACCCTTGGTCTTTTTCCAGTGGATGGTTAAAACATTGGACACAACTAGCTTATCAATTTCACAGAACAACTTGCCATGTTTGACAGGTTTGTTGTTAGTTTTCTGCATGCCATTTCTTTTTCAAGCTGGGAGGTATTCAACAAAACTGCCACACACATAATTTGAGTCAGTAATGATCACAAATTCATGAATATTTTGTTCAATAGCCATTTCAATGTTTTTAGAACAGCAGTGAGTTCTGCAACTTGACTGGATCTTGGTCCAATGTTGAAACCCACAGAAATATTTGGGAATCCATTTGCCCAAGTTATACCAATAACAGCAACTAATCTATGCTCATTATCAATAGTGGCATGGTAAGAACAACCATCAACATATACCCAAGGTAATGTTTGACAATGGTCCTCATTATATATTTCATTTGGTGAAAGCAATTGTTCCTCCAGGAAATCATTTTCTAATAACTCTTCCCCATGATCCTTAGCAGTACAGTCATGGAGCTCAGCAAGTCCCTGTGCGACTGGATTCCTTTTGTTTTGTTTATAGCGAATTTCTAAAGGCAAGCCATGTAAGGAGAGAGTCCAAGCTGTTATGCGGCTATTGGACAGGTTCCCATCTCTTATTATCTCACTTTGCAGACATAGCCAAGGCTGGTGGGCCATTTCTACAATAATTTTCTCACCCTGTATATAGCTGCGGAATTTTTGTAGAGCCCATACAGTAGATAAGAGGGCTTTTTCGCAATCACTAAATTTTATTTCTACTGGGGATAGAGTTTTGCTCGCATAAACAATGACTTTGCTTAAATTATCATGCTTTTGGTATAAGACAGAACTCATGCTTATATCTGTGTAACCTGTTTCTAAGCAAAAAGGTTTACCACCTTCAGGGTAAGCTAAGCAAGGTGCTTGAGTGAGTTTTCTCTTCAGCTTTCTTATGGCTGTCTCTTGAGTCTCACTCCAGTGCCATTTCACATCCTTCTTTAGAAGATGTAGCAGTGGTTTAGCTAACTGTGCATAATTATCAATACATTTGTGAGAAAAATTTGTCATGCCCAGGAATGATCTTAATTCCTTTAAGTTAGTTGGGTTTTTAGAATTTGTTATAGCTTCCACCTTTTTCTTCTGAGGAGTTAACCCTTCAGAATTAATTCATGCCCCAAGAAGTTCACATGGTTATGGCACCATTGGGCTTTTTGTAGGGATAGCTTGACACCTGCCCTTTTAATTTGGCTGAGGACGTGTTTAAGCTCTGTGATGTGTCTTTCAAAGTCTGTGCTTTTGATTAACACATCATCAACATAAGATAAGGTCCCCCTTTCCAGTGCATCAGGCATAGCCTTATGCATGAATACAGCAAATTCATGCCCTGAATTTATGTATCCAAACGGAAGTCTTTGGAATGCATACTGGACCTTTTGGAAGGAGAATGCGGGCTTATACTAGTCTTCATCAAGTACCTTTATGGTCCAGTATCCCTGCGCGCAATCAATGGCAGTGAATATTTTAGATCCCTGCATCTGTGCTAGGCACTGGTCAATGTATGGTACAGGCCAGCCATACATATATACTTGCTTGTTCAGCTGTCTTAAGTCAGCACACAAATGCCATTGTCCATTGGGTTTAAGAATACCTAGAATAGGATTATTATAAGAGCTATGCACCTGTCTGATGATACCCCTTTCTTCTAAGTTCATTATGATTTCTGCAAGAGCATCATAGGAGGCTAAAGGAAGTCTGTATTGTATAACAAATACAGGTGGTGCATTGGGATTGGTTTGGATTATTGCAATGTGCAGGTCTGTAGTCCCACAGTCATAAGAATCCCTAGCAAAAATGTCCTGGTATTCCATCAGAAGTTCTCGTAGCTGTTGGCGTTCTCCATCATTGGAACAGTCATTAGCTAAGAAGATTTGCTCTTTGACTATTTGCTGAAATCCTGCAAAGATTTCAGGCTGTCCTATCTCATAGGCTTCTTCCAACCTAGAGGTGAGATCCCCTTGATTATAATTTACCTTGCCCCAATTATTCTGGGTATTGGGGTATTCTTGCTCTTTGATTGGCTGATCAAATACTAGGTAGCCCTTTCCAATTTTATAGATGCCTTCCTCTGAGCTGAAGGGATAAATAGACTGAATTGTAAACAATCCCTCTGGCATAGATGCAAAGGATTGTTATATTAACTGTTCTTCAGTTAAGTATCCTTCAGGTATTAGCCCAATTATATTATTTTGGAATCCAAAAGTGTAATAACTGGATTCCAGCGCATATCCTATGGTAGTTCCCTTGGATAAGGTGATATCCTGTGGGGTCACGTTATTCACAATAACATGTATTGAAATATTTCCAATATTTACCATGAGAGTATGGGTCATTGTTATACCCAGATTTTGCAATCTATGGGAGATGCATATTAGCGTTTCAGAAGTTTTTAATTTCTGACCCCTTTTTACGTGTAAGGGTAAGAGAAATTTATCAGCCCCAGCAGGGATTACAATATCATTAGGCAACTGCATATTCACGGCATATGGCAATTGCTGATTGGATTTCAGGGCTGCATTTTTATCCTGGAATATCTCAGGGTCCCCTTTCAACCTGCTCCAGAGGCAAAGGTTAATCAAATCTATTTGTATGGCATATCTATGTAAGAGATCGTTGCCAATATATATTTGATTACAGGTGTTTTGCTGATTTATTACCTATAGAAATTGATAATAAACATTTAGCTGTAATGTTATAGCTTTCAAATTTATCATCTAGGCCAGTGATTTTCAACCTTTTTTTTGCTGTGGCACACTTTTTTACATTAAAAAATCCTGCGGCACACCACCACCCCAAAATTTTAAAAATTCACACATTGTAGCCTAATACAGGATATATATATATATATATATATATATATACATACACACACGCACACTGTACTGTGCTGTCATGCCATGCCTCCTACAAACTAAGTGTTGCATGCTGCTGCGTGTAGAGCCAGCACTAGGCACGTGTTGTGGTGGGTGGGGGTTCCTTCCAAGTGTTAATACGGGTCGGGGAGGTGAGCTGCCGCTGCGCAGTTACCCTCAGTCATCATCTCACTCAAAATAAAAAAAACGTCCCAGAATAAAAAACAAGCAAAATTTAAAAAATATGTCACACTGTTGTCAGTCTGCTGTGGCACACCTGAGGATCTCTCATGGCACACTAGTGTGCCGCGGCACACTGGTTGAAAAACACTGATCTAGGCCATGGACCCGGTGATCTTGGGGAGAAAGATATTTAATCACTTTAGGTTCAGCTATCTGTGCCAATAAGCATTTGCTTATGTAGCTAGCTTCCTGTTTTAAGTTTAATTTGGCATATTGGTTTTCCCAAGGTCATGCACTTGCATAGGGATAAATAGATCCTCTTTAACTTTCGCAATTTCTGCGAGGAATTGCGAATGTTCTCCCCCTTTAGGGGACTTATTGTCCCCTTTGTGGAGAGATATTGTTAATACATCACCATCTAAGGAAATATTGGCTATCTTTCCAGGTAGAATTTTAAAAGTATGATCATCAGAGCCACTTAGGGGAGTCTGATCATCTATCTGCAGGATAGTTACTTCAGGTACAGAGTTATTCCTGAAATGAATCTCCACAGCATCTGGCTTCTCTTCCACCACGTGACAGTTATATCTGGTGTGAGACATGCTGGACCGCTCATAATTAATAGGTCTTTTTACTTGTGACTAAATTACATTATTTATGCAATCAATTATGGCGCTTAATCGCTTCAGGAGATCAATCCCAATGATTAAACGATCAGTTGGCAGATTCACTATAATGACAGGGTGTCTTATGACCCTGTTCCCCAGCTTTAGCTTTAACCATGCCCTACCCCAAACTTTAAAGGAATCACCCCCAACACCTATTAGTGAACCATCAAATTCCCTTAGCTTAGGTTTGTGGGGCGTTAGCTCATCTAGCTGTGTGTAGTACCTGTGAGATAGAATAGTTGCCTGAGATCCAGTATCAATTAATCCAATGAAAGGGTTAGTAACAGAATCCTGGATCTCAGTTGATACATAATATCTCCCTGCAATTTCGACCATTTCACACATAAAGTTATCATGTTTAAACATTGGTGGACTTCGTCACGGTTTACTTGGATTCATTACATCACCTGACGCGGCACAATCCTTATCGACCGCCTCTTCTGTAATAGGGATAACGGATTTCCTACATACTGCACTGCAGTTAGGGGATACTTCCTCCTGTAGGGATTGTTCTGCGTGTTCATCTGTGGGCATAATGCTTAGGGACAACTGAAAAATAGGAAAGTCATTAATACTTCCAGACTGGGGACACCTGTCATCACATTCAGGCCTTTTGTTGCTGAGCTGTAGGGAGAGAATTTGATTAGTATCATTTTTAACATTCATTATCTCATTTGGTATTTCTCTCCCCTCAGATAATATCTGAGTATTTATGACTGTGCCTATTGACCACTGGCTGTACCCCTAACAAAGTATTATTCGGTTGCTGAGCCGTAAACGCTTGACTCATATTAGCAAATTGTTCGCTCAACCGATTTAACTGGGTACTAAGCTGATCGACTTGATTGTACAAGTTACCTCTACCCCTGGGCCTATTTCCTGATGCCCTATAGTAGTGATTCCTGGACCATTCCTGGACCATTTGGTACCCTCAGAATCAGGGCCGCTGTTTCTATCCTGGCGTGGTTGCCCCTGGGATTCAGATTGTCTCAGGTTACTTTCTTGGGGTGTACTATTTAACTGGGGTGACTGGTTATCCTGAGAATATCTGTGCCACTTATTGTATCTACCTCTATGGGGATATCTATTACCTTGTGGGTATTCTTCTCTTTGGGAATACCTTTTTATCTGGTCATGTCCCACATCTTGGGTATATTCCCTCTGCGCCTCAGCCCTTGATGGGGAAGGGGCAGAATTCTCTTTTACACTGTTGCTGTATTTCACTCCATTTGATTTGACAATCATATCTTTTAGTGAAGCAAAGTATTTATGATGCTTAGCCTCAAATACCCATGACAGAAATTCAATTTTAGATTGCCCATCATTTATATTTAATACAGCTAAGGCATTTTCATAAACCTCTAAATGATCAATTATGGAAGTGGTCCCCCTTTTGGAAAATGGGTGTACTGTTTACTTAGGAAATTGATTATTGTAGGGGTGTCATACACTTTATTTAGCACATTACTGGATTTCATTGGGATCCTATTGTTTGGATTAGAGCGCCCTCTATCTGTCCTATCTTTACTTTGCTGAAATTTCACCCATGAATTTTCATATGGGCTGTCTGAGAAGCTAGCCCCCCTTCTGACCCGCTATAGTAACTGCCTTCTTCCTCTGAGGTGTAATAATTATCTTGCCCTTCAGTGTTAGGCCTAAGGGGGAAAGTTATCTCTGGGTCTGAATTAGGGCCATAATTTGGGGACTTTTGTTTATCCTCCTGCCTTATATCTTGAAACTCACTTCTGACCCAGTCCTTAATTGAGTTAATAATTTCAGCACTAGTGTTATTATTCAAAGGCTCCTTATTGCTGCTGATTTGTCTCTTTAATTAATTTATCTCCTGTTCATGTTCTTTTTCAGCCCTACGATATTGAGCTTTTAAAGTTTTATTTTCATTTTGGCATTTTTCATAAAATGTCAAGTGAGGGCTTAGTTCTCCTCAAGCTGTCTGTTTAACTTAGGATTCCTAGATAGCAAGACTCTGCAGGCTAGGAAAAAACACAGCTACATGTCTACTTGCCTCATCGGCAGTTGAGACACAACCAAGGTCATAAACAGGTTACATACTTCAGATGACTATAATACTCCGATGCCTAGATGCCAATACTAGCCATAACCTAATACTATATCTATAGTTACTAAAGCCCTCGCTGACTGGGTACGAATGGTAATTAACCCATTGCATGAATGTTAAACCTTTACTGTTATCTGCTGATGTCCTTACACAGTTCATCCTCTCTAGCACATACGGCATGAGACATGTCTAACCATTTACTTACATTTCTAGGATGGAAAGAAGATCCATATGCACCCTTCTTCTCACTATATAGTCTCACAGACAGTCTTCCTGTGTTAGACTGCTAGATCTATATATTATTAACATGATGCCATAGCATGTAATAGGTAGTCACCGACTCACCTCTTCCAGCTCATTTCATGACATAACAGCTACATGACTACTATTAGACATATTACTCTCTCAGAGATCTAATGCTACTCTATATGTTGCACTGAGTAACCATAGGTTAGTTTACGTGTCGCTTAATCTAGCCCCTAATTTAGGCAAAACCAGTTCCTCGGCACTAGATGGAGTTATCGAGGGAGGTTTCAGTACTGTTTCTATAGATATCCCCAGTATAGGTTCTAGCAGTAGTTTGGGATGCTACTACACTATGTCATTGGGTCCCTACACATTACGATTTTGGATTTCATACTATCTCTTGGCACGGATGAGACCGCTTATGTTAACCCCTGATACTTTTATATAACCACTACTGCAAAGTTTGCACAACCACCTGAAACCTAGAAACCATCCAATTGTGAGTCAGATATTAACTCCTTAGGCCCCTATACCAAGATTTAGAACGCCCGCCCCTCCATCTTCCCCCTTCTCCCCCAATTTAAAGCAGCTCTTGCCTGCTGATTACCCCTAACTTCCCATATACTACTACAGCCTATCCCATATGGTATAGAAAAGGAGGTTGCACTGATCTATATTGACACCTGGTTGTTACCCTAGCAGTCATTACTATGGTTATTTAATTATCTAATTATTGTACTGTCTCAGCTTGACAATATTGTGTTTGTTTCTTATGTTGATGTACAAATGACTAAAACCTCAATAAAAAAGACAGCACAGTCTTAAAAAGAATTCCAATTTACTTCTATCATCAAATGTACTTAGTTCTCTTGATATTCATGGTTGAAGAACAGGTTGTTAGCCTCAGGAGCCTGCACATATCTTGAGCATTATATGGCAGCAAATTTGCAACAGTTGTTTTAGCAATGGGATATCACGTGCGCACGCTGCCACCATCTAGTACTAAAAAGTGTATAACATTACGGTAATGGGTTAAGTAGTGTAGAGGGTGTTTGTGGTGGGATATTGGCGGTATAGAAGTTAAAAGGTTAGGAAGCTTATTGAGGTGGCTATTGGTGGCATAGGGGTTAATAGGGTAGGAAGCTTATTGCAGTGGGCTACTGGCAGTATAGGGGTTAATAGGTTAGGAAGTTTATTGCAGTGGCTATTGGCAGTATAAGGGTTAATAGGTTAGGAAGTTTATTGCAGTGGCTATTGGTGGTATAGGGGTTAATAGGTTAGGAAGTTTATTGTAGTGGCTATTGGCGGTATAGGGGTTAATAGGGTAGGAAGCTTATTGCAGTGGGCTACTGGCGGTATAGGGGTTAATAGGTTAGGAAGTTTATTGCAGTGGCTATTGGTGGTATAGGGGTTAATAGGTTAGGAAGTTTATTGCAGTGGCTATTGGCGGTATAGGGGTTAATAGGTTAGGAAGCTTATTGCGGGGGACTATTGGCGGTATAGGGGTTAATAGGTTAGGAAGCTTATTGCGGGGGGCTATTGGCGGTATAGGGGTTAATAGGTTAGGAAGCTTATTGCAGTGGCTATTGGCGGTATAGGGGTTAATAGGTTAGGAAGCTTATTGCGGGGGGCTATTGGTGGAATAGGGGTTAATAGGTTAGGAAGCTTATTGCGGGGGGCTATTGGCGGTATAGGGGTTAATAG
The DNA here is from genome assembly GCF_027579735.1 of Bombina bombina. Lineage (NCBI taxonomy): Eukaryota > Metazoa > Chordata > Amphibia > Anura > Bombinatoridae > Bombina > Bombina bombina. Next base: position 32,473,103 of record NC_069502.1, read on the forward strand.
GTTAGGAAGCTTATTGCGGGGGGCTATTGGCGGTATAGGGGTTAATAGATTAGGAAGCTTATTGCGGGGGGCTATTGGTGGTATAGGGGTTAATAGGTTAGGAAGTTTATTGCAGTGGCTATTGGTGGTATAGGGGTTAATAGGTTAGGAAGCTTATTGCGGGGGGCTATTGGTTGTATAAGGGTTAATAGGTTAGGAAACTTATTGCGGGGGGCAATTGGTGGTATAGGGGTTTATAGGGTAGGACGTTTGTTGCAGTGGGGATATTGGCGGTATAGGGGTTAATAGGTTAGGAAGTTTATTGAGGTGGGCTATTGGTTGTATAAGGGTTAATAGGTTAGGAAACTTATTGCAGGGGGCTATTTGTGGTATAGGGGTTAATAGGGTAGGACGTTTATTGCGTTGAGCTATTGGCGGTATAGGGGTTAATAGGTTAGGAAGTTTATTGCAGTGGCTATTGGTGGTATAAGGGTTAATAGGTTAGGAAGTTTATTGAGGTGGGCTATTGGTGGTATAAGGGTTAATAGGTTAGGAAGCTTATTGCGGGGGGCTATTGGTGGTATAGGGATTAATAGGGTAGGATGTTTATTGCGGTGGGCTATTGGCAGTTTATGGGTTAAGTAGTGTAGTCTGTGGTGGTGGGTTATGTCGGTTTAGGAGTACATAGGTACAGTTATTAGGCTCCGTGCTATATATTTAAGAGGGATCCTTTACTTTACATTGCCAGTCCCAATGCCGATACTACTTGGAATATTTTACCAGCATCACCATTACTATGTATAGTAAAACGCCTCTGGCAACGCTGCCTATAAACAGTAATGTCAGCACTTTTGAATATTTCACCGGCATTCCTGACAGTACATTGGATTTCTTTTGAATATATCGCCGCCTGCCAGCCATAGTGAGATACACATCTCTCAATGTAAAATTTGTGTTTCTAAAATTCTTTAAGGGATCTCAATATACTGACGAGACATTTTAGATCTTCTCACCTGAGAGGAGAGCTTTAGATGAACGAGCTCTAAGAAGTGGCCTTTGTGTATACAGAAAAAGATAAGATAAGTATTTGTTAAGACATGAAATACCTCAGCTATACCCACCCTAACACAGCTTAAATAAACTCTCTCCTGCACCAGATGACGATTGAGTTATATGACTCTGTAGACACACACTAGCTTTATGTGTAAATGGGAAGGTTATGTCCATACCTCAGCAATTACAAACACAGCTATTGTATCCTCTAAGAAATACAGATTTCATCCTAAACGCTAGACTTAAAGAAGAATGGATGGTAAGCTTTGATTTGTTTTAATAACAATGACGCTAGAGGTGACTTGTTTATAAAAGTTGCAATAATACCAATATCTCTGACATACCATTGGATATCACAACATTCCTTTACTGTACTATGGTTTTAGTTTAATTTAGTTTATTTGTTTGGGTTGATTTGATTTGTTTAAGAAATTTAAAACCTCAGAAGACATTGCCATCCGAATATAAACTTAGGACAAGAACTGTTATATTACTTAAGTACTTGGACAATACAAGAATAGTCTTTATTGTACTTAATGTTTCTTATTCTATTGTACCTAACTATATGTACATCTTCATTTTGTCAATGTCACTGAGACGATAAATAAAGTTGTTTTTTTTTTTAAAGATAAGGATGTGTCTGTATAAAGACATAGATAAGGAGGTGTGCTCTTTATGCAAACTCAGCTCACTTAAATAAACCTAAAGGAGCAATTTAAATAAATTAAAAAAAGTAATTGGAAACACAAACAATTTAATAGTACAGTGTTCCTTTAAAGGGACAGTAAACCTATTACGACTTTGCATATTATTCATGTACAAGCGAAATCTTATTATAAATGTCATTTTACACTCCAGTAGGCGCTCACAGACTCACCATGCCAGTCCCTATAGCAATTTATTTCTCTATATCACTGCGATGTCAGAGCTCAGGTGACATTAGCGCTTGATAACAGATAAGGAAGAGCTTGATCCTATGACACTCACTATTGATAGTGATATTTGTATATTCTGCTGCAGGGCTGTCACAACTAAATGCAGGTCTGTCTGCAAAACTAGATCTTATACCTACTGAAAATAGGGGGCTTTGATTTTCTGTAAGTCTTCCATTAAATATTTTTCCTTTGTTGCATTTAAAAAGGTATATTAATACTAATTTATTTATTCATTTGTCTTTTAAAATGATGATACTGTGCTGAAAAATATATATTTTTTTAATTTTTGCTTTTATAATTGACCCAAGAAACGTAACAGTCCCACCTAGTGGTGGAAAGATGAAAATGCATCAAACAAAAGTGCTTGTATGTTTCTGACCTAGTGAGTGTGATAGTACAATTATAGCATAAACAGGAAAAGTAACTAAACACAGAAAGAGAAGCGCTCTCCCGAAAACTAACACCAGCTTACTAACTCTTTCTATGGAGATTTACCAGCTGATTGCAGCCTCTTTTAGCCCAGAGAAGAACTTTCCTGAAGCATATCAGTCTGATCCAACCAAACAAGGTCAGTGCAGCCCTGAAATACCAGGCAATCCTACTTAATAACTGTAACCTGTTAAATCCTGCATCACCTTATACAAGGTGTCATAGAGATTATTATGTCCCATATGACATCAATGTTCTATTGAAATATATAGCTCTGACAAACATACCGCTGTGTTAACATGGAATTGTACAGTTAATATTTGTGGATTGTAGCAGATCCTTTTCTATTGCACTTAAATCACTGGATTATCTCTTCTTACAAAATATTAGCATGACCTAGATGGTACTGCATACAAGTAGCTTATGTCTTATCAGAAGAAATAATAAATCCATATACCTAAGTACATAACACAAGTAACAGATGTCTTATCAAAAGAAACTATAAATCCATATACCTTAGTACATAACACAAGTTACGGATGTCTTATCAAAAGAAACTATAAATCCATATACCTTAGTATGTAACACAAGTAACAGATGTCTTATCCAAAGAAACTATAAATCCATATACCTTAGTACATAACACAAGTAACGGATGTCTTATCCAAAGAAACTATAAATCCATATACCTAAGTACATAACACAAGTAACGGATGTCTTATCCAAAGAAACTATAAATCCATATACCTTAGTATGTAACACAAGTAACGGATGTCTTATCAGAAGAAACTATAAATCCATATACCTTAGTATGTAACACAAGTAACGGATGTCTTATCCAAAGTAACTATACATCCATATACCTTAGTACATAACACAAGTAACGGATGTCTTATCCAAAGAAACTATAAATCCATATACCTAAGTACATAACACAAGTAACGGATGTCTTATCAGAAGAAACTATAAATCCATATACCTTAGTATGTAACACAAGTAGCTTATGTCTTATCAGAAGAAACTATAAATCCATATACCTTAGTACATAACACAAGTAATGGATGTCTTATCAGAAGAAACTATAAATCCATATACCTAAGTACATAACACAAGTAACAGATGTCTTATCAGAAGAAACTATAAATCCATATACCTTAGTATGTAACACAAGTAGCTTATGTCTTATCAGAAGAAACTATAAATCCATATACCTTAGTACATAACACAAGTAACGGATGTCTTATCCAAAGAAACTATAAATCTATATACCTAAGTACATAACACAAGTAACTGATGTCTTATCAGAAGAAACTATAAATCCATATACCTAAGTACATAACACAAATAACTGATGTCTTATCAGAAGAAACTATAAATCCATATACCTAAGTATGTAACACAAGTAGCTTATGTCTTATCAGAAGAAACTTTAAATCCATATACCTAAGTACATAACACAAGTAACGGATGTCTTATCCAAAGAAACTATAAATCCATATACCTAAGTACATAACACAAGTATCCTATGTCTTATCAGAAGAAACTATAAATCCATATACCTAAGTACATAACACAAGTAACGGATGTCTTATCAGAAGAAACTATAAATCCATATAACTAAGTACATAACACAAGTATTGTATGTCTTATCAGAAAAAACTATAATTCCATATACCTAAGTAGTGATGTCGCAAACCTAAAAATTTGGGTTCGCGAACGGAGAACTCGAACTTCCACAAAAGTTTGCGAACCGGGCGAACCGCCATAGACTTCAATAGGCAGGCGAATTTTAAAACCCACAGGGACTATTTCTGGCCACAATAGTGATGGAAAAGTTGTTTCAAGGGCACTAACACCTGGACTGTGGCATGCCGGAGGGGGATCCATGGCATTTACATAGTTGATGCAGAGTCTGGTTTTAATCCATAAAGGGCATAAATCACCTAACATTCCTAAATTGTTTGGAATAACGTGCTTTAAAACATCAGGTATGATGTTGTATCGATCAGGTAGTGTAAGGGTTACGTGTAAGGGTTACGCCCGCTTCACAGTGCGTAGTGTAGGTGATATACCTGCCCTGACCATGCTTTGCAGACCAGGTATCAGTGGTCAGATGGACCCTTGCCCCAACACTGTGTGCCAGACATGCCATTATAGCAGACTTATATGGCTTTGGCGTTGCTTTTTGGTAATTAGAAGTCTGCTAAATGCCACTGCGCACCACACGTGTTTTATGCCCAGCAGTGAAGGGGTTAATTAGGGAGCATGTAGGGAGCTTGTAGAGTTAATTTTAGCTTAAGTGTAGTGTAGTAGACAACCCAAAATATTGATCTAGGCCCATTTTGGTATATTTCATGCCACCATTTCACCGCCAAATGCGATCAAATAAAAAAAATTTGTTCACTTTTTCACAAACTTTAGGTTTCTCACAGAAATTATTTACAAACAACTTATGCAATTATGGCATAAATGGTTGTAAATGCTTCTCTGGGATCCCCTTTGTTCAGAAATAGCAGACTTATATGGCTTTGGCGTTGCTTTTTGGTAATTAGAAGGCTGCTAAATGCCACTGCGCACCACACGTGTTTTATGCCCAGCAGTGAAGGGGTTAATTAGGGAGCATGTAGGGAGCTTGTAGAGTTAATTTTAGCTTAAGTGTAGTGTAGTAGACAACCCAAAGTATTGATCTAGGCCCATTTTGGTATATTTCATGCCACCATTTCACCGCCAAATGCTATCAAATTTTAAAAAAATGCGTAAATGGGAAGGTTATGTCCATACCTCAGCAATTACAAACACAGCTATTGTATCCTCTAAGAAATACAGATTTCATCCTAAACGCTAGACTTAAAGAAGAATGGATGGTAAACTTTGATTTGTTTTAATAACAATGACGCTAGAGGTGACTTGTTTATAAAAGTTGCAATAATACCAATATCTCTGACATACCATTGGATATCACAACATTCCTTTACTGTACTATGGTTTTAGTTTAATTTAGTTTATTTGTTTGGGTTGATTTGATTAAGAAATTTAAAACCTCAGAAGACATTGCCATCCGAATATAAACTTAGGACAAGAACTGTTATATTACTTAAGTACTTGGACAATACAAACTTCAAGAATAGTCTTTATTGTACTTAATGTTTCTTATTCTATTGTACCTAACTATATGTACATCTTCATTTTGTCAATGTCACTGAGACGATAAATAAAGTTGTTTTTTTTTTTAAAGATAAGGATGTGTCTGTATAAAGACATAGATAAGGAGGTGTGCTCTTTATGCAAACTCAGCTCACTTAAATAAACCTAAAGGAGGAATTTAAATAAATTTAAAAAAGTAATTGGAAACACAAACAATTTAATAGTACAGTGTTCCTTTAAAGGGACAGTAAACCTATTACGACTTTGCATATTATTCATGTACAAGCGAAATCTTATTATAAATGCCATTTTACACTCCAGTAGGTGCTCACAGACTCCCCATGCCAGTCCCTATAGCAATTTATTTCTCTATATCACTGCGATGTCAGAGCTCAGGTGAAATTAGCGCTTGATAACAGATAAGGAAGAGCTTGATCCTATGACACTCACTATTGATAGTGATATTTGTATATTCTGCTGCAGGACTGTCACAACTAAATGCAGGTCTGTCTGCAAAACTAGATCTTATACCTACTGAAAATAGGGGGCTTTGATTTTCTGTAAGTCTTCCATTAAATATTTTTCCTTTGTTGCATTTAAAAAGGTATATTAATACTAATTTATTTATTCATTTGTCTTTTAAAATGATGATACTGTGCTGAAAAATATATATTTTTTCATTTTTCCTTTTATAATTGACCCAAGAAACGTAACAGTCCCACCTAGTGGTGGAAAGATGAAAATGCATCAAACAAAAGTGCTTGTATGTTTCTGACCTAGTGAGTGTGATAGTACAATTATAGCATAAACAGGAAAAGTAACTAAACACAGAAAGAGAAGCGCTCTCCCGAAAACTAACACCAGCTTACTAACTCTTTCTATGGAGATTTACCAGCTGATTGCAGCCTCTTTTAGCCCAGAGAAGAACTTTCCTGAAGCATATCAGTCTGATCCAACCAAACAAGGTCAGTGCAGCCCTGAAATACCAGGCAATCCTACTTAATAACTGTAACCTGTTAAATCCTGCATCACCTTATACAAGGTGTCATAGAGATTATTATGCCCCATATGACATCAATGTTCTATTGAAATATATAGCTCTGACAAACATACCGCTGTGTTAACATGGAATTGTACAGTTAATATTTGTGGATTGTAGCAGATCCTTTTCTATTGCACTTAAATCACTGGATTATCTCTTCTTACAAAATATTAGCATGACCTAGATGGTACTGCATACAAGTAGCTTATGTCTTATCAGAAGAAATAATAAATCCATATACCTAAGTACATAACACAAGTAACGGATGTCTTATCAAAAGAAACTATAAATCCATATACCTTAGTATGTAAGACAAGTAACAGATGTCTTATCCAAAGAAACTATAAATCCATATACCTTAGTACATAACACAAGTAACGGATGTCTTATCAGAAGAAACTATAAATCCATATACCTTAGTATGTAACACAAGTAGCTTATGTCCTATCAGAAGAAACTATTAATCCATATACCTTAGTACATAACACAAGTAATGGATGTCTTATCCAAAGAAACTATAAATCCATATACCTAAGTACATAACACAAGTAAAGGATTTCTTATCAGAAGAAACTATAAATCCATATACCTTAGTATGTAACACAAGTAGCTTATGTCTTATCAGAAGAAACTATAAATCCATATACCTTAGTACATAACACAAGTAACGGATGTCTTATCAGAAGAAACTATAAATCCATATACCTAAGTACATAACACAAGTAACGGATGTCTTATCAGAAGAAACTATAAATCCATATACCTTAGTATGTAACACAAGTAGCTTATGTCTTATCAGAAGAAACTATAAATCCATATACCTTAGTACATAACACAAGTAACGTATGTCTTATCAGAAGAAACTATAAATCCATATACCTTAGTATGTAACACAAGTAACAGATGTCTTATCCAAAGAAACTATAAATCCATATACCTTAGTACATAACACAAGTAACGGATGTCTTATCCAAAGAAACTATAAATTCATATACCTAAGTACATAACACAAGTAACGGATGTCTTATCCAAAGAAACTATAAATTCATATACCTTAGTATGTAACACAAGTAGCTTATGTCTTATCCAAAGAAACTATAAATCCATATACCTTAGTACATAACACAAGTAACGGATGTCTTATCCAAAGAAACTATAAATTCATATACCTAAGTACATAACACAAGTAACGGATGTCTTATCCAAAGAAACTATAAATCCATATACCTTAGTATGTAACACAAGTAACGGATGTCTTATCCAAAGTAACTATACATCCATATACCTTAGTACATAACACAAGTAACGGATGTCTTATCAGAAGAAACTATAAATCCATATACCTTAGTATGTAACACAAGTAGCTTATGTCTTATCAGAAGAAACTATAAATACATATACCTTAGTACATAACACAAGTAACGTATGTCTTATCCAAAGAAGCTTTAAATCCATATACCTTAGTACATAACACAAGTAACGGATGTCTTATCAGAAGAAACTATAAATCCATATACCTTAGTATGTAACACAAGTAGCTTATGTCTTATCAGAAGAAACTGTAAATCCATATACCTTAGTACATAACACAAGTAACGTATGTCTTATCAGAAGATAATATAAATCCATATACCTAAGTACATAACACAAGTAACGGATGTCTTATCAGAAGAAACTATAAATCCATATACCTTAGTATGTAACACAAGTAGCTTATGTCTTATCAGAAGAAACTATAAATCCATATACCTTAGTACATAACACAAGTAACGTATGTCTTATCAGAAGAAACTATAAATCCATATACCTTAGTACATAACACAAGTAACGTATGTCTTATCAGAAGAAACTATAAATCCATATACCTTAGTACATAACACAAGTAACGGATGTCTTATCCAAAGAAACTATAAATCTATATACCTTAGTACATAACACAAGTAACGTATGTCTTATCAGAAGAAACTATAAATCCATATACCTTAGTACATAACACAAGTAACGTATGTCTTATCAGAAGAAACTGTAAATCCATATACCTAAGTACATAACACAAGTAACTGATGTCTTATCAGAAGAAACTATAAATCCATATACCTAAGTACATAACACAAATAACTGATGTCTTATCAGAAGAAACTATAAATCCATATACCTAAGTATGTAACACAAGTAGCTTATGTCTTATCAGAAGAAACTATAAATCCATATACCTAAGTACATAACACAAGTAACGGATGTCTTATCCAAAGAAACTATAAATCCATATACCTAAGTACATAACACAAGTAACGGCTGTCTTATCAGAAGAAACTATAAATCCATATACCTAAGTACATAACACAAGTAACGGATGTCTTATCCAAAGAAACTATAAATCCATATACCTAAGTACATAACACAAGTAACGGATGTCTTATCAGAAGAAACTATAAATCCATATACCTAAGTACATAACACAAGTAACAGATGTCTTATCCCAAGAAACTATACATCCATATACCTTAGTACATAACACAAGTATCCTATGTCTTATCAGAAGAAACTATAAATCCATATACCTTAGTACATAACACAAGTATCCTATGTCTTATCAGAAGAAACTATAAATCCATATACCTAAGTACATAACACAAGTAACGGATGTCTTATCAGAAGAAACTATAAATCCATATAACTAAGTACATAACACAAGTATTGTATGTCTTATCAGAAAAAACTATAATTCCATATACCTAAGTAGTGATGTCGCAAACCTAAAAATTTGGGTTCGCGAACGGAGAACTCGAACTTCCACAAAAGTTTGCGAACCGGCGAACCGGGCGAACCGCCATAGACTTCAATAGGCAGGCGAATTTTAAAACCCACAGGGACTCTTTCTGGCCACAATAGTGATGGAAAAGTTGTTTCAAGGGCACTAACACCTGGACTGTGGCATGCCGGAGGGGGATCCATGGCATTTACATAGTTGATGCAGAGTCTGGTTTTAATCCATAAAGGGCATAAATCACCTAACATTCCTAAATTGTTTGGAATAACGTGCTTTAAAACATCAGGTATGATGTTGTATCGATCAGGTAGTGTAAGGGTTACGTGTAAGGGTTACGCCCGCTTCACAGTGCGTAGTGTAGGTGATATACCTGCCCTGACCATGCTTTGCAGACCAGGTATCAGTGGTCAGATGGACCCTTGCCCCAACACTGTGTGCCAGACATGCCATTATAGCAGACTTATATGGCTTTGGCGTTGCTTTTTGGTAATTAGAAGTCTGCTAAATGCCACTGCGCACCACACGTGTTTTATGCCCAGCAGTGAAGGGGTTAATTAGGGAGCATGTAGGGAGCTTGTAGAGTTAATTTTAGCTTAAGTGTAGTGTAGTAGACAACCCAAAATATTGATCTAGGCCCATTTTGGTATATTTCATGCCACCATTTCACCGCCAAATGCGATCAAATCAAAAAAATTTGTTCACTTTTTCACAAACTTTAGGTTTCTCACAGAAATTATTTACAAACAACTTATGCAATTATGGCATAAATGGTTGTAAATGCTTCTCTGGGATCCCCTTTGTTCAGAAATAGCAGACTTATATGGCTTTGGCGTTGCTTTTTGGTAATTAGAAGGCTGCTAAATGCCACTGCGCACCACACGTGTTTTATGCCCAGCAGTGAAGGGGTTAATTAGGGAGCATGTAGGGAGCTTGTAGAGTTAATTTTAGCTTAAGTGTAGTGTAGTAGACAACCCAAAGTATTGATCTAGGCCCATTTTGGTATATTTCATGCCACCATTTCACCGCCAAATGCTATCAAATTTTAAAAAAACTTAAATTTTTTCGCAATTTTAGGTTTCTCACTGAAATTATTTACAAACAGCTTGTGCAATTATGGCACAAATGGTTGTAAATGCTTCTCTGGGATCCCCTTTGTTCAGAAATAGCAGACATATATGACTTTGGCGTTGCTTTCTGGTAATTAGAAGGCCGCTAAATGCTGCTGCGCATCACACGTGTATTATGGCTAGCAGTGAAGGGGTTAATTAGGTAGTTTGTAGGGAGCTTGCAGGGTTAATTTTAGCTTTAGTGTAGAGATCAGCCTCCCACCTGACACATCAGACCCCCTGATCCCTCCCAAACAGCTCCCTTCCCTCCCCCACCCCACAATTGTCCCCGCCATCTTAAGTACTGGCAGAAAGTCTGCCAGTACTAAAATAAAAGGTTTTTAATTTTTTTTTTTTTAGCATATTTACATATGCTGTGGTGTAGCATCCCCCCTTAGCCCCCAACCTCCCTGATCCCCCCCAAAACAGCTCTCTAACCCTCCCCATCTGCCTTATTGGCGGCCATCTTGGGTACTGGCAGCTGTCTGCTATTATTTCACAGTCAAAAAAGTTATTTATTTATTTTTTAAATGTACACTACTGTTACACCAGATATGAGTGGTGGCACTGGGCAAGTGGGTACAGTATACGCTGTGAGCCTGACACACACGCTGGCAGGCAGGCAACTGCAATTAGATTACACAGGAAAAAAAAAAAGCAGACTGATGTTCTAGCCCTAAAAAGGGCTTTTTGGGGTGCTGTCCTTACAGCAGAGATCAGATGAGTCCTTCAGGACTGTAGTGGACACTGAATACACTAGCCTAGCTATCGATTTCCCTATTAAATCAGCAGCAGCTACACTGTCCCTCCTCTCACTAAGAATGCAGCTTCCAAATGAATCTAAAATGGATGCTGTCCAGGAGGTGGGAGGGTCTGGGAGGGAGGGTCTGCTGCTGATTGGCTGTAATGTGTATTCTGACTGTGAGGTACAGGGTCAAAGTTTACTCAATGATGACGAATAGGGGGCGGATCGAACATCGCATATGTTCGCCCGCCGAGGCGAACGCAAACATGCTATGTTCGCCGGGAGCTAAAAGCCGGCGAACAATTTGCGACATCACTATACCTAAGTACATAACACAAGTAACGGATGTCTTATCAGAAGAAACTATAAAACCATATACCTAAGTACAAAACACAAGTAACGTATGTCTTATCAAAGAAACTATAAATCCATATACCTAAGTACAAAACACAAGTAACGGATGTCTTATCAAAGAAACTATAAATCCATATACCTAAGTACAAAACACAAGTAGCTTATGTCTTATCAGAAGAAACTATAAATCCATATACCTTGGTACATAACACAAGTAACGTATGTCTTATGAGAAGAAACTATAAATCCATATACCTAAGTACAAAACACAAGTAGCTTATGTCTTATCAGAAGAAACTATAAATCCATATACCTTGGTACATAACACAAGTAACGTATGTCTTATGAGAAGAAACTATAAATCCATATACCTTGGTACATAACACAAGTAACGTATGTCTTATCAGAAGAAACTATAAATCCATATACCTAAGTACAAAACACAAGTAAAGTATGTCTTATCAGAAGAAACTCACAGTTTGCAGGGTCTACCACTAGGAGGGGATAGGAGGTCAGGGATGAGATAGGGAAGAAGGAAAGGTGAAGAAGGATTGAGTGACCAGTTTCCTGGGGAAAAGTAATCTGCTTAGAAAGAAAAACAATATGAGTAAAAGAACATTGCACATATATGCAAACATAACTGAATGATGTCAATGAACAGTTACATTTTACTACAGCATACACTGTCTGCATTTATCATTGCACCAGCAGTTCTTGTGAACTGGTGGTGCAATGCTGCCCCCTGCAGATTCGCGGCCAATTGGCCACCAGCAGGGGGTGTTAATCAACCCGATCGTATTCAATGAGGTTGATTTCTGGCGATGTCTGTCCGCCTCCTCAGAGCAGGCGGACAGGTTATGGAGCAGTGGTCTTTAGACCGCTGCTTCATAACTTGTGTTTCTGGCGAGCCTTCAGAAACACGAGCATCAAACTACATACGGAGCTTTATAAGTATGCCCCTTACTCTCAGGTGGTCCCAGGTGTTACAACATGAGGCTATAAAACTAATAGCTCCTTTTAGAAGTCCATAACATACCATGTTAAGTATAATATTGAAACCTGGAGCCCAATCTAAGGACACCTAATTGTGGTTTTGAACTAATATTAGATAACAGATAACATTATTAACCAAAAGTATAAAGAAAGTATAAAGTCTTGTTCATTTTCATATTGAAACTTAAAACTTCTATAATATGGCCATGATAAACTAGAGCACAGTATCCCAGGCCAACAATGAGATAAAGAAAGGTCAGGGTGTCCATCAAGACATAGGTGTCGTTACCTTTGGGAATGGAAAATCAGATATTAGCCAATATCTACTCTTGAGTCTCAAGTGACTGGTTGTAATGCAGAGGATCCCTTTGGTGAGTCAGAGCTGTTTCTGTTTCTCTTTCTGTTCACTTTGGTCCAGCTCTGTCTTTGAGGCTTGGGCGGATGAACCGTCGACAGGCCGTCCAATCTAGAATCTTCGCTCAGTTTGGGAAGTGCAGGAGGCGCAATGTTTAAGTTCTTACAAAATATCTCAATATCATCTGGTGTCTTGTACGTGAATACTTGTGAGCCACACATAACTTTCAGGCAAAACGGAAAGTCCCATCAATAAGGTATCTGTTGAGCTTGCAAGTGTTGAGTAAGATACCTGGTTTCTTTTCTTTTGGCAAGTGTTAAAGGGCTGAGATCCGCATATATTTGAAGTTGTGCCCCTTCAAAAGCTGCTATGAAGATCTTTTCTTTATCTTTATTGACTGAAATTTCAGGACGACATCTCTGAGTGGGTCAGAGTCTCTAGGCGGTTGTCTAAGAGTTCTATGAGCTCTGTCCAGGGGAATCTTAGCTTCTGTTTCAGAACCAGTAAGATGTTGGAACAGCCTTTGAAGGTAGGCATCCAGTTGTTGTGGCTGGAGATTCTGTCTTCTTCCCCAGTTGTCAAGGTCTTCTACATGGGATTGCAGATTCTCAATAGTAAGACAGATACGGATAGGGTATAGCGCTAGACCAAAAACCTACTTAGCCTCACTAAAGGTTATTGTCTCCTCCTTAGACAATAGAGAATCAAGAATTCTCAATAGTGTTATGTTGTTGGTGAAGTTGTCTCGACATGGTGTCAAATTCTGTATTTAAATATTCTGATCCTTCCTCGTGGTAATCTACTCTATCACCCAGCTCATTCAAATCCTTTTTAACTTCCTTAAGCCCATCTTTTATCAATTGGCTCACTTGTGACAATAAATTTGCAAAGTCCTCTTTTGTAGGTAAGGAGCTAAGGTCTTCCTTGGCTAGGGGTCTTGAAGGTTTAGGAGCAATGGAGTCATCTGAGTCACTGACGTCAAGTCCTCTGAGTCACTGACGTTATCTTGAGTGTCCGCCATAAGGTTAGGCGTGGCCTCAAGTGGTTTGAAAAATTCTTTTAGTGCAGTATTAGAGCTTTGTGGTCCCTTAGTGTGTTTAGGGCCCTTAATAGTACTGGTATTTTTCTTAGAAGACATTATTAGCAGGTGTTCCTTTAGATCAACAGCGCTAGTGGAGTCAAACACCAGGTCATATAACTGTGTGAGCCTATAAAGAGACAATAAAGGCCCAATGCTGTGAGAGATAATGGATCTCAGCTATGTGTCACTTTTGTGCCCTTAATATATATAACCAGAGTTTTATATCCAGTAAAGTGTACGCTGCTAGTACTCTCATCAGTTCATAGTTAGTTGGTGTATTTAGTAGCACTACTGTCGATATTGCCCTGAGTAGTGTCAGCCACGTGCATTAGGAAGGGTGTTGTGGGCTATATCACATAGTAAGCTGCTGTTGCAGGCCAGAGAGGGGCAGTTGGATCAGCATACAGTCTGTGTGCCTTGTTATAAAAATGATTGTGCAAGCGTTTCTTTCAGTGATAACGTCCAGTACTGACCTGTTCCCTGCCATGGTGAAGTATTGGCAGCCGCGCAATTAGGCAATGATGGCGTGTTCAGTGCCGCATCTGCCTGGAGGCCTCCGGCCGTTAGCAAGTTAGCACACTGCAATTTTGGGCTTTGTTCCAGTACCCCAGGATAAGCAGGTTCTGGGCTATCCCAGTAATTGTATGTGCTGGATTTCACAGTGGATCTCACATACAGAGCTTTATCCACCCTTGAACACTACGGAGCTCACCCTTGAATGTCCGCCATGCTAGGCTGCCAGCTCCGCCCCCCCCTAGCTTCTTTTTAGCCTAGTAATGCTTTTCACAGAGTAGAACTTTCCTGTAGTATATCAGTCTGATCCGTCTATTACAGTCAGTCCAGCGCTGAAATACCAGGCAATTCCTCTCTGAACAAGGAACAGAGCAACCCCAGAAGATCGTTTGGCCTTCATTGGGCCTCGTCAGTGAGGTGTAGCCATTTTCCTCTAAGCACACTGAGCAAGGAGTCCATGTCTGGTTTCCCTTTTTTCCCATAGGGAGACTAAATACACACAGAGAGAAGCACACTCACAGGAACGGACACCCAGCTCAATAACATTCACCAAGATTACAAATTATGCGCTAAACCCGATACTGCACCCTCCATAGCGCTGCCATTACAAGTTACAACAAATCCTTCTTGTGTTGTGTGATACGGTGCGTTAAGCTCCATACCGCACAAAAGACAAGTCCCTCATGCACGTCCCCCCCTAAATATCAATGGAGAAAAAGTTGCGGTTGCGGAATGGCGATCGCTATTAACACAATCCCCATTGATGTCTTTGGAGATAAGAAATATATGTATAAATCTAACACCCTAACATAAACCCTAAGTCTAAATACCCCTAATCAGCCGCCCCCCAATATCACAACACAAATAAAGTTATTAACCCCTAAACTGCTGCCCCCGACATCGCCAACACTAAATAAAGCTATTAACCCCTAAACTGCTGCCCCGTATAGATAACAACCAAATAAACCTATTAACCCCTAAATTGCTGACCCCCCACATCGCACCTACTATAATGAACCTATTAACCCCTAAACCGCTGGCCCCCACATAGCAACACACTAAATTAAACTATTAACCCCTAAACCTAGCACCCACTAACTTTAAATTAAAGTTACAATATAACTACCTGAAAATAAATAAATAAAAACTTACCTGTGAAATAAAAAAACAAACAAAGATTAAACTATAAATAAAGCTAACATTACTATTGTAAAAAACTAAAATAAACTAAAAATAATAAAACCTAAATTACAAAATTAAAAAATTCTAACACTACGAGAAAATTAAAAAAAATAACATTACAAAGAAAAGAAGAATCTAAAATTACGAAAAAACATAATTTATGTAAGAACTTACCTGATAAATTCATTTCTTTCATATTAGCAAGAGTCCATGAGCTAGTGACGTATGGGATATACATTCCTATCAGGAGGGGCAAAGTTTCCCAAACCTCAAAATGCCTATAAATACACCCCTCACCACACCCACAAATCAGTTTAACGTATAGCCAAGAAGTGGGGTGATAAGAAAAAAGTGCGAAAGCATAAAAAATAAGGAATTGGAATAATTGTGCTTTATACAAAAAAATCATAACCACCACAAATAAGGGTGGGCCTCATGGACTCTTGCTAATATGAAAGAAATGAATTTATCAGGTAAGTTCTTACATAAATTATGTTTTCTTTCATGTAATTAGCAAGAGTCCATGAGCTAGTGACGTATGGGATAATGACTACCCAAGATGTGGATCTTCCACGCAAGAGTCACTAGAGAGGGAGGGATAAAATAAAGACAGCCAATTCCGC
Organism: Bombina bombina; assembly: GCF_027579735.1. Lineage (NCBI taxonomy): Eukaryota > Metazoa > Chordata > Amphibia > Anura > Bombinatoridae > Bombina > Bombina bombina. Next base: position 32,489,407 of record NC_069502.1, read on the forward strand.
TGAAAATAATCCACACCCAAAACAAAGTTTAAATCTTATAATGAAAAAAACAGAAATTATAAGCAGAAGATTCAAACTGAAACAGCTGCCTGAAGTACTTTTCTACCAAAAACTGCTTCAGAAGAAGAAAACACATCAAAATGGTAGAATTTAGTAAAAGTATGCAAAGAAGACCAAGTTGCTGCTTTGCAAATCTGATCAACCGGAGCATCATTCCTAAACGCCCAGGAAGTAGAAACTGACCTAGTAGAATGAGCTGTAATCCATTGAGGCGGAGCTTTACCCGACTCGACATAAGCATGATGAATCAAAGACTTTAACCAAGACGCCAAAGAAATGGCAGAAGCCTTCTGACCTTTCCTAGAACCGGAAAAGATAACAAATAGACTAGAAGTCTTTCGGAAATTTTTAGTAGCTTCAACATAATATTTCAAAGCTCTAACTACATCCAAAGAATGCAACGATTTTTCCTTAGAATTCTTAGGATTAGTACACAATGAAGGAACCACAATTTCTCTACTAATGTTGTTAGAATTCACAACCTTAGGTAAAAATTTAAAAGAAGTCCGCAACACCGCCTTATCCTGATGAAAAATCAGAAAAGGAGACTCACAAGAAAGAGCAGATAATTCAGAAACTCTTCTAGCAGAAGAGATGGCCAAAAGAAACAAAACTTTCCAAGAAAGTAATTTAATGTCCAGCGAATGCATAGGTTCAAACGGAGGAGCTTGAAGAGCCCCCAGAACCAAATTCAAACTCCAAGGAGGAGAAATTGACTTAATAACAGGTTTTATACGAACCAAAGCCTGTACAAAACAATGAATATCAGGAAGACTAGCAATCTTTCTGTGGAAAAGAACAGAAAGAGCAGAGATTTGTCCTTTCAAGGAACTTGCAGACAAACCTTTATCCAAACCATCCTGAAGAAACTGTAAAATTCTAGGAATTCTAAAAGAATGCCAAGAAAAATGATGAGAAAAACACCAAGAAATGTAAATCTTCCAGACTCGATAATATATCTTCCTAGATACAGATTTACGAGCCTGTAACATAGTATTAATTACTGAGTCAGAGAAACCTCTATGAATCAAGCGTTCAATCTCCATACCTTCAAATTTAAGGATTTGAGATTCTGATGGAAAAAAGGACCTTGCGATAGAAGGTCTGGTCTTAATGGAAGAGTCCACGGTTGGCAAGTGGCCATCCCGACAAGATCCGCATACCAAAACCTGTGAGGCCATGCTGGAGCCACCAGCAGAACAAACGAGCACTCCTTTAGAATCTTGGAAATCACTCTTGGAAGGAGAACTAGAGGTGGAAAGATATAGGCAGGATGATACTTCCAAGGAAGTGACAATGCAACCACTGCCTCCGCCTGAGGATCCCTGGATCTGGACAGATACCTGGGAAGTTTCTTGTTTAGATGGGAAGCCATCAGATCTATTTCTGGAAGTCCCCACATTTGAACAATCTGAAGAAATACCTCTGGGTGAAGAGACCATTCGCCCGCATGTAACGTTTGGCGACTGAGATAATCCGCTTCCCAATTGTCTATACCTGGGATATGAACCACAGAGATTAGACAGGAGTTGGATTCAGCCCATACCAGTATTCGAGATACTTCTTTCATAGCCAGAAGACTGTGAGTCCCTCCTTGATGATTGACATATGCCACGGTTGTGACATTGTCCGTCTGAAAACAAATGAACGACTCTCTCTTTAGAAGAGGCCATGACTGAAGAGCTCTGAAAATTGCACGGAGTTCCAAAATGTTGATTGGTAATCTCACCTCCTGAGATTCCCAAACCCCTTGTGCTGTCAGAGACCCCCAAACAGCTCCCCAACCTGTCAGACTTGCATCTGTTGAAATCACAGTCCAGGTTGGAAGAACAAAAGAAGCCCCCTGAACTAAACGATGGTGATCTGTCCACCACGTGAGAGAGTGTCGTACGATCGGTTTTAAAGATATTAATTGAGATATCTTTGTATAATCCCTGCACCACTGGTTCAGCATACAAAGCTGAAGAAGTCGCATGTGAAAACGAGCAAAGGGGATCGCGTCCGATGCAGCAGTCATAAGACCTAGAATTTCCATGCATAAGGCTACCGAAGGGAATGATTGAGACTGAAGGTTTCGACAAGCTGAAACCAATTTTAGACGTCTCTTGTCTGTCAGAGACAGAGTCATGGACACTGAATCTATCTGGAAACCTAAAAAGGTTACCCTTGTCTGAGGAATCAATGAACTTTTTGGTAAATTGATCCTCCAACCATGTTTTTGAAGAAACAATACAAGTCGATTCGTATGAGATTCTGCTAAATGTGAAGACTGAGCAAGTACCAAGATATCGTCCAAATAAGGAAATACCACAATACCCTGTTCTCTGATTACAGACAGAAGGGCACCGAGAACCTTTGTAAAAATCCTTGGAGCTGTTGCTAGGCCAAACGGCAGAGCCACAAACTGGTAATGCTTGTCTAGGAAAGAGAATCTCAGAAACTGATAGTGATCTGGATGAATCGGAATATGCAGATATGCATCCTGTAAATCTATTGTGGACATATAATGTCCTTGCTGAACAAAAGGCAGAATAGTCCTTATAGTTACCATTTTGAATGTTGGTATCCTTACATAATGATTCAAAATTTTTAAATCCAGAACTGGTCTGAAGGAATTCTCCTTCTTTGGTACAATAAAGAGATTTGAGTAAAACCCCAGCCCCTCAGAACTGGAACTGGCACAATTACTCCAGCTAACTCTAGATCTGAAACACATTTCAGAAATGCTTGAGCCTTCACTGGATTTACTGGGACACGGGAAAGAAAAAATCTTCTTGCAGGAGGCCTTATCTTGAAGCCTATTCTGTACCCTTGTGAAACAATGTTCTGAATCCAAAGATTGTGAATCGAATTGATCCAAATTTCTTTGAAAAATCGTAATCTGCCCCCTACCAGCTGGGCTGGAATGAGGGCCGCACCTTCATGTTGACTTGAGAGCTGACTTTGGCTTTCTAAAAGGTTTGGATTTATTCCAGACTGGAGATGGTTTCCAAACTAATACCGCTCTTGTAGGGGAAGGATCAGGCTTTTGTTCCTTATTGTGACGAAAGGAACGAAAACGATTAGAAGACCTAAATTTACCTTTAGATTTTTTATCCTGTGGTAAAAATGTTCCTTTCCCCCCAGTAACAGTTGAAATAATGGAATCCAACTGTGAACCAAATAATTTATTACCCTGGAAAGAAAGGGAAAGCAAAGTTGACTTGGAAGACATATCAGCATTCCAAGTTTTAAGCCATAAAGCTCTTCTAGCTAAAATAGCTAGAGACATATACCTGACATCAACCCTAATGATATCAAAGATGGCATCACAAATAAAATTATTAGCATGTTGAAGAAGATTAACAATGCTATGAGAATCATGATCTGTCACTTGCTGCGCTAAAGCTTCCAACTAAAAAGTTGAAGCTGCAGCAACATCCGCTAAAGATATAGCAGGTCTAAGAAGATTACCTGAACATAAGTAAGCTTTTCTTAGAAAGGATTCAATTTTTCTATCTAAAGGATCCTTAAAGGAAGTACTATCTGCCGTAGGAATAGTAGTACGTTTAGCAAGAGTAGAGATAGCCCCATCAACTTTAGGGATTTTGTCCCAAAACTCTAATCTGTCAGATGGCACAGGATATAATTGCTTAAAACGTTTAGAAGGAGTAAATGAATTACCCAAATTATTCCATTCCCTGGAAATTACTTCAGAAATAGCATCAGGGACAGGAAAAACTTCTGGAATAACTACAGGAGATTTAAAAACCTTATTTAAACGTTTAGATTTAGTATCAAGAGGACCAGAATCCTCTATTTCTAATGCAATTAAGACTTATTTAAGTAAAGAACGAATAAATTCCATTTTGAATAAATATGAAGATTTATCAGCATCAATCTCTGAAACAGAATCCTCTGAACCAGAAGAATCATTATCAGAATCAGAATGATGATGTTCATTTAAAAATTCATCTGAAAAATGAGAAGTGATAAAAGACCTTTTACGTTTACTAGAAGGAGTAATAACAGACATAGCCTTCTTAATGGATTTAGAAACAAAATCTCTTATGTTAACAGGAACAGGAGTATTAGATGTTGATGGAACAGCAACAGGTAATGTAACATTACTAAAGGAAATATTATCTGTATTAACAAGTTTGTCATTACAAACAACAGCTGGAGGAACAGATACCATAAGTTTACAGCAAATACACTTAGCTTTGCTAGATCCAGCATCAAGCAGCGATTTTCCAGAAGTATCTTCTGATTCAGGCTCAATCTGAGACATCTTGCAATATGTAAAAGAAAAAACAACATATAAAGCAAAATTGATCAAATTCCTTAAATGACAGTTTCAGGAATGGGAAAAAATGCCAGTGAACAAGCTTCTAGCAACCAGAAGCAATAAACAATGAGACTTAAATAATGTGGAGACAATAATGACGCCCATATTTTTTGGCGCCAAAAAAGACGCCCACATTATTTGGCGCCTAAATGCTTTTAGCGCTAAAAATGACGCCACATCCGGTAACGCCAACATTTTTGGCGCAAAAACGTCAAAAATGACGCAACTTCCGGCGACAAGTATGACACTGGAAATAATAAAGAAAAAATTTTTGGGCCAAAAAAGTCAGCGCCAAGAATGACGCAATAAAATGAAGCATTTTCAGCCCCCGCGAGCCTAACAGCCCACATGGAAAAAAGTCAAATTTTGAGGTAAGAAAAAATTGATTATTCAAATGCATTATCCCAAATAATGAAACTGACTGTCTGGAATATTGAACATCCTGAATCAAGGCAAATAAATGTTTAAACACAAATATTTAGAACTTTATATAAAAGTGCCCAACCATAGCTTAGAGTGTCACAAAAATAAGACTTACTTACCCCAGGACACTCATCTACATGTAGTAGAAAGCCAAACCAGTACTGAAACGAGAATCAGTAGAGGTAATGGTATATATAAGAGTATATCGTCGATCTGAAAAGGGAGGTAAGAGATGAATCTCTACGACCGATAACAGAGAACCTATGAAATAGACCCCGTAGAAGGAGATCATTGAATTCAAATAGGCAATACTCTCTTCACATCCCTCTGACATTCACTGCACGCTGAGAGGAAAACCGGGCTCCAACCTGCTGCGGAGCGCATATCAACGTAGAATCTAGCACAAACTTACTTCACCACCTCCACAGGAGGCAAAGTTTGTAAAAACTGATTTGTGGGTGTGGTGAGGGGTGTATTTATAGGCATTTTGAGGTTTGGGAAACTTTGCCCCTCCTGGTAGGAATGTATATCCCATACGTCACTAGCTCATGGACTCTTGCTAATTACATGAAAGAAATAAAAAAAATCTAAGATTACAAAAAATTATAAACAAAATTATCTAAAATAATAAAAATTAAACCTAATCTAATAGCCCTATAAAAACAAGAAAGCCACCCCAAAATAAAAACGCCCTCTAATCTAACAATAAACTACCAATAGCCCTTAAAATTTCCTTTTGTAGGGCATTGCCCTAAGTTAAACAGCTCTTTTACATTAAAAAAATTACAAAGTCCCCCCTAACAGTAAAACCCCCCACCCAACCAAAATAAAAAAACTAAGTCTAAAAAACCCTAAGCTACCCATTGCCCCTATTTAAGCAGATCTCATCCTATTGGCTGATTTGAAATTTTCAGCCAAAAGGAATGCGATACCCCAATATAAAAGGGGTACCTTGCATTCAAGCTTCAGTGTGCGGCGGAGATCACATGAAGAGGAGGCTCCGCACTGGATGTCGTTGTTGCGCCAGTCCTGGTCAGCTCTACGCCGTCACAGCACAGCGCCACCAGGATAAAGATAGAAGAGGCCCCCGCGATAGATTAAGATGTCGCCGTCTAGATGAAGATGGATGACCGGACTTCAGAAACTGTGAGTACATTTTCTGGGGTTATTTATCTTTTAATGGGCGCAAAAGAACTGATTGCCCTTTTAAGGGCAATGCCCTTACAAATGCCCCTTTAGACTTTTGTGCGTTATGGAGCTTATCACACCATATCACACAACAAAAGAAGGTTTTTCAGTAACTTGTAATGGCAGCGCTATGAAGAGTGCCATACCGCTCATTTTTTAGCGCTATTTATGCACCCGGTTCAGCGCACAACTTGTAATCTTGGTGATAGTTGGCTGTTGGGCAATTATTGTAAAAGGGAAGGAAAGTTTCTATAATACAATACAGTATTTTTTATCGATAGGTTTCCTATAGAAATCAATCATTAACCCCTCATTCTCCTTACCTTTATATACTACTGTGCTCCATGTAAGCGTAAATTTAAAACCTTGTACTGTCCCCATTCAGATCTGCAAAGAAATCAAGCAAGGACTCTATGCTGCTTCCGCTAGAGGTAGGTGAAGAACGGTTATGTGCAGATCAAGCAAGGACTCTATGCTGCTTCCGCTAGAGGTAGGTGAAGAACGGTTATGTGCAGATCAAGCAAGGACTCTATGCTGCTTCCGCTAGAGGTAGGTGAAGAACGGTTATGTGCAGATCAAGCAAGGACTCTATGCTGCTTCCGCTAGAGGAAGGTGAAGAACGGTTATGTGCAGATCAAGCAAGGACTCTATGCTGCTTCCGCTAGAGGTAGGTGAAGAACGTTTATGTGCAGATCAAGCAAGGACTCTGCTTCCGCTAGAGGTAGGTGAAGAACGGTTATGTGCAGATCAAGCAAGGCCTCTATGCTGCTTCCGCTAGAGGTAGGTGAGGAACGGTTATGTGCAGATCAAGCAAGGACTCTGCTTCCGCTAGAGGTAGGTGAAGAACGGTTATGTGCAGATCAAGCAAGGACTCTGCTTCCGCTAGAGGTAGGTGAAGAACGGTTATGTGCAGATCAAGCAAGGACTCTGCTTCCGCTAGAGGTAGGTGAAGAACGGTTATGTGCAGATCAAGCAAGGACTCTGCTTCCGCTAGAGGTAGGTGAAGAACGGTTATGTGCAAATCAAGCAAGGACTCTGCTTCCGCTAGAGGTAGGTGAAGAACGGTTATGTGCAGATCAAGCAAGGACTCTATGCTGCTTCCGCTAGAGGTAGGTGAAGAACGGTTATGTGCAGATCAAGCAAGGACTCTGCTTCCGCTAGAGGTAGGTGAAGAACGGTTATGTGCAGATCAAGCAAGGACTCTGCTTCCGCTAGAGGTAGGTGAAGAACGGTTATGTGCAAATCAAGCAAGGACTCTGCTTCCGCTAGAGGTAGGTGAAGAACAGTTATGTGCAGATCAAGCAAGGACTCTGCTTCCGCTAGAGGTAGGTGAAGAACGGTTATGTGCAGATCAAGCAAGGACTCTATGCTGCTTCCGCTAGAGGTAGGTGAAGAACGGTTATGTGCAGATCAAGCAAGGCCTCTATGCTGCTTCCGCTAGAGGTAGGTGAAGAACGGCTATGTGCAAATCAAGCAAGGACTCTGCTTCCGCTAGAGATAGGTGAAGAACGGTTATGTGCAGATCAAGCAAGCGCTCTGCTTCCGCTAGAGGTAGGTGAAGAACGGTTATGTGCAAATCAAGCAAGGACTCTGCTTCCGCTAGAGGTAGGTGAAGAACAGTTATGTGCAGATCAAGCAAGGACTCTGCTTCCGCTAGAGGTAGGTGAAGAACGGTTATGTGCAGATCAAGCAAGGACTCTGCTTCCGCTAGAGGTAGGTGAAGAACGGTTATGTGCAGATCAAGCAAGGCCTCTATGCTGCTTCCGCTAGAGGTAGGTGAAGAACGGCTATGTGCAAATCAAGCAAGGACTCTGCTTCCGCTAGAGGTAGGTGAAGAACGGTTATGTGCAGATCAAGCAAGGACTCTATGCGGCTTCCGCTAGAGGTAGGTGAAGAACGGTTATGTGCAGATCAAGCAAGGACTCTGCTTCCGCTAGAGGTAGGTGAAGAACGGTTATGTGCAGATCAAGCAAGGACTCTGCTTCCACTAGAGGTAGGTGAAGAACGGTTATGTGCAGATCAAGCAAGGACTCTGCTTCCGCTAGAGGTAGGTGAAGAACGGTTATGTGCAAATCAAGCAAGGACTCTGCTTCCGCTAGAGGTAGGTGAAGAACGGTTATGTGCAGATCAAGCAAGGACTCTGCTTCCGCTAGAGGTAGGGGAAGAACGGTTATGTGCAGATCAAGCAAGGACTCTGCTTCCGCTAGAGGTAGGTGAAGAACGGTTATGTGCAGATCAAGCAAGGACTCTGCTTCCGCTAGAGGTAGGTGAAGAACGGTTATGTGCAGATCAAGCAAGGACTCTATGCTGCTTCCGCTAGAGGTAGGTGAAGAACGGTTATGTGCAGATCAAGCAAGGACTCTGCTTCCGCTAGAGGTAGGTGAAGAACGGTTATGTGCAGATCAAGCAAGGACTCTATGCTGCTTCCGCTAGAGGTAGGTGAAGAACGGTTATGTGCAGATCAAGCAAGGCCTCTATGCGGCTTCCGCTAGAGGTAGGTGAAGAACGGTTATGTGCAAATCAAGCAAGGACTCTGCTTCCGCTAGAGGTAGGTGAAGAACGGTTATGTGCAGATCAAGCAAGGACTCTGCTTCCGCTAGAGGTAGGTGAGGAACGGTTATGTGCAGATCAAGCAAGGACTCTGCTTCCGCTAGAGGTAGGTGAGGAACGGTTATGTGCAGATCAAGCAAGGACTCTGCTTCCGCTAGAGGTAGGTGAAGAACGGTTATGTGCAGATCAAGCAAGGACTCTGCTTCCGCTAGAGGTAGGTGAAGAACGGTTATGTGCAAATCAAGCAAGGACTCTGCTTCCGCTAGAGGTAGGTGAAGAACGGTTATGTGCAGATCAAGCAAGGACTCTATGCTGCTTCCGCTAGAGGTAGGTGAAGAACGGTTATGTGCAGATCAAGCAAGGACTCTGCTTCCGCTAGAGGTAGGTGAAGAACGGTTATGTGCAAATCAAGCAAGGACTCTGCTTCCGCTAGAGGTAGGTGAAGAACGGTTATGTGCAGATCAAGCAAGGACTCTGCTTCCGCTAGAGGTAGGTGAAGAACGGTTATGTGCAGATCAAGCAAGGACTCTGCTTCCGCTAGAGGTAGGTGAAGAACGGTTATGTGCAGATCAAGCAAGGACTCTATGCTGCTTCCGCTAGAGGTAGGTGAAGAACGGTTATGTGCAGATCAAGCAAGGACTCTGCTTCCGCTAGAGGTAGGTGAAGAACGGTTATGTGCAGATCAAGCAAGGACTCTGCTTCCGCTAGAGGTAGGTGAAGAACGGTTATGTGCAGATCAAGCAAGGCCTCTATGCGGCTTCCGCTAGAGGTAGGTGAAGAACGGTTATGTGCAGATCAAGCAAGGACTCTGCTTCCGCTAGAGGTAGGTGAAGAACGGTTATGTGCAAATCAAGCAAGGACTCTATGCTGCTTCCGCTAGAGGTAGGTGAAGAACGGTTATGTGCAGATCAAGCAAGGACTCTATGCTGCTTCCGCTAGAGGTAGGTGAAGAACGGTTATGTGCAAATCAAGCCAGGACTCTGCTTCCGCTAGAGGTAGGTGAAGAACGGTTATGTGCAAATCAAGCAAGGACTCTGCTTCCGCTAGAGGTAGGTGAAGAACGGTTATGTGCAGATCAAGCAAGGACTCTGCTTCCGCTAGAGGTAGGTGAAGAACGGTTATGTGCAGATCAAGCAAGGACTCTGCTTCCGCTAGAGGTAGGTGAAGAACGGTTATGTGCAGATCAAGCAAGGACTCTGCTTCCGCTAGAGGTAGGTGAAGAACGGTTATGTGCAGATCAAGCAAGGACTCTGCTTCCGCTAGAGGTAGGTGAAGAACGGTTATGTGCAGATCAAGCAAGGACTCTGCTTCCGCTAGAGGTAGGTGAAGAACGGTTATGTGCAGATCAAGCAAGGACTCTATGCTGCTTCCGCTAGAGGTAGGTGAAGAACGGTTATGTGCAGATCAAGCAAGGACTCTATGCTGCTTCCGCTAGAGGTAGGTGAAGAACGGTTATGTGCAGATCAAGCAAGGACTCTGCTTCCGCTAGAGGTAGGTGAAGAACGGTTATGTGCAGATCAAGCAAGGACTCTGCTTCCGCTAGAGGTAGGTGAAGAACGGTTATGTGCAGATCAAGCAAGGACTCTGCTTCCGCTAGAGGTAGGTGAAGAACGGTTATGTGCAGATCAAGCAAGGACTCTGCTTCCGCTAGAGGTAGGTGAAGAACGGTTATGTGCAGATCAAGCAAGGACTCTGCTTCCGCTAGAGGTAGGTGAAGAACGGTTATGTGCAGATCAAGCAAGGACTCTATGCTGCTTCCGCTAGAGGTAGGTGAGGAACGGTTATGTGCAGATCAAGCAAGGACTCTATGCTGCTTCCGCTAGAGGTAGGTGAAGAACGGTTATGTGCAGATCATTTCTTTGATGAGAGGGGTTTTCAGACTGAGTTGAGGCTCATTTCCCCTCAGAGTGCAGTGTTTGTCAATAGGGAAGTTTAAGGAGTTTAGAGTGGGCCTTATTTTTTCTTTCCAATGAAAATGAAGTCTGTATCCTCCCAAGGATGTCGCAGGGACTTTTGCCTCCTACTATTGGGTCTACTGTTAAAGGGAAATGAAACCCACATTTTCTTTCATGATTCAGATAGAGCAGCAATTTTAAGCAACTTTCTAATTAACTACTATTATCAATTTGTCTTCGTTCTCTTGGTATCTTTATTTGAAAAAGCAGGAATGTAAGCTTAGGAGCCTGCCCACTTTTGGTTCAGCACCCTGGGTAGTGCTTGCTGATTGGTGGCTACATTTAGAAATAAAGATATCAAGAGAAGGAAGAAAAATTGGTAATAGGAGTAATTAAAAGGAGTAATTAAAGGAGTAATTAAAAGGAGTAATTAAAGGAGTAATTAAAGGAGTAATTAAAATTGCTGTTCTATCTGAATCATGAAAGAATAAAATTGGGTTTAATTTCCCTTTAATGCCTCGTGTGTGATGTTTTCAGTACAGGACTGGTTTTCCTGCTATCAAGCATAGTAGGAGAGTGTTATAGGTAAGTGACTATTATTGTTTGTTTTTTGTTAAATAATTGTTATTGGGTTAAACAATAATAATACAATAATACACAATACAGTACATATAAAAGAACAATATGATTTAGGACCACAATTTAGTACTGAAGAGACGCACACATTTTTTAAATTTAAGTTGGAGTACATATGAAATAATTGAGGGAGGGGAGGGGGGTGGGAAGGGTGTACTTAAAGAAAAGGGAAACATGGGGGTATGGGAGTCCTATATATACTGTGTATTTGTTACCTATCGAATTCCATTCTAGTGAATACATTTGTATTACAAAGTGTTATAGATCCTCTGCTCCCATATAAACAAAACATCGGCTATGAAATCACGTTTGTCCACAAAACAGTAACATGATCTACTTCCAAAACCCATTGTAAAAAGGTGGGAATCTGTTGTGTTTTCCAAAGCCGTGGGATTAACCTTTTAGTGCAAGTTAGCATTATATGAAGCAGTTTTTTGCAGTAAGCGCAGCCAAGGGGTCGAATATAATTGAGAAGGATAATGCTTGGATTCAAAGAGATAGTTGTACCTAATGTTTGGTTTATGCTTTGTTCTACATGCACCCAATAATTGTTAATATTAGGACATGACCACCAAATATGAGTAATGGTTCCTATTTCACTGCACCTTCTCCAACACCTAGAGGAGGCATTACGATAAATAGTGCGTAGTCATTGGGGTGTGAGGTACCAACGAGCTAGTATTTTGTAATTAAGTTCGGACAAGGTTAGAGAAATAGAGGAGGAATGAGTTAGCTTAAAGCATTGTTTCCAGTCATAATCATCTAAGTTTAATAATAATTCTGCCTTCCACTTTCTTCCTTAAATATGTGGGTCTTTCCTCAGGGAACGAGCCTCTAAGCATTTTATATATTATTGATATATGATCTGATTTGATAGCAGGATTGGTGCACATTTTCTCAAAAGCTGGTATGTATTGCATGCCTAATTTGTGAATATGAGTACCAATTATGAAATGGGGGTCCCAGTTCTTCATTTAGTGAGACCCTGTCTTTAACGGTCTTTTACCAGATTCTAATATTAGTAATAAAAAAGGTTTTGAAAATTCTCAATCGTATTTGCATGAGTGAAAGAGTGGTGATGTAGAAAGAGAAAATTATTCAGCAACTGGGCCAAAGGGTATACATGGGTGGATATTCCTTTTACATGGGTGATAACATGGTCCCATACCTCGAGTGTGGCTTTGATGTATCTATTGTTTAGTAGAGTGTTAGATCTAGCTGACTTGGGAAGCCAATTGATATCTCTCATATGTTTAGTGTTAGACAAAGAGGCTTCTATCTGAATCCATAAAGTGGAGGGACAGGCATAATTTTCAAGCTATAACTCTTGTCAAGTCTGCTGCTCTATAATAATTAGTTATATTGGGGACACTGAGTCCTCCGCCTTCCTTACTTAGGTATAGGGTAGGCTGTGCTATTCTTGATTTTTTGTAGAGTACCAAATGAAAGAGTTTATCAGATTTTGTTGGGCTTTAAGGTAAGAGTAAGGTAGAGCTATTGGTAGTGTTTGGAAAAGATACAAATATTTAGGCACAACCATCATTTTAACAGTGTTAATTCTACCCAACCAGGATAAGTGACCCTGTTTATGGCAAGTTTCTAATAGACTCTGTATATTGGCTTGCAATGTCATAAAATTGTTATGAAATAAATCATGAGCATTTTTCGGAATTATCAGCCTAAATATTTAAGTCTATCAGTTATAGCGAAATTTGGTATTATGAGTTACAAAGTCTAGATCCTGAGAAGTTAGATTGATTGGCATAAGCCCAGATTTATGGAGAAATTAGAGCCTTTTTTGTATTTGTCTAGGGTATTTATTAATGCAGGTAGTGATGTAGATGGGGATTGTAGACTGAGAATTACATCATCTGCGAAAAGAAGGCATTTTTGAGTGAGATTGCCGTATTGTATACCTTGAATAGCCGTGTTTTCCCTTATTTGTATTGCTAGAATTTCCACCATAAGAGCAAAAAGCACATGGACAGTTATACAGAGCTTGGATTCTTGTGATAAAAGCATTTGAAAAGCCAAATTTCGACAAGGTTTTCCACATAAACTGCCAGTCCACCCTGTCGAAAGCTTTCTCTGCATCTGTAGAAAGAAGAGTAAGAGGCAGGGGCGTATTTAGGTTTTGTGCTGCCCTAGGCACTCAAAATTCTGCTGCCCCCACCCCCCACCCCACCCCAGGTTTAAGGCTTTTTTTTAGACTTAATATTTTTGGGGCAGGGTGTAACAAATTAAAAAAATAATATCTTTTTAAGTAGATGTTCACCAGGGCTTGCATTCACTCTGGTCACACACACACACACACACATATATATTAAGACATTATTTTGCAAGTCAGATGATTAAAGTGTTTATATCAGAAAAAAATATCCTTCACTGTATGATAGTGTTACGGTTACCCTTAGTCTCGCTGAGAGATGGACCGCTTAGTAGCCTGGATCCCTATTGCTAAAGAGGGGAGAAGCTGCTTTCCATAGTATTCTATATGAGTCTCGCAAATATAGAATAATCTCCCTTAGCTGCAGTACAGCTAGGATACCCTTCTGCCCACAAAAACGAGTCAACGCTGCGATTGAGGGTCAAACAAGAACTCAGGACTGGGATGCCCAGCCTGCTTTTTATTAAGGTTAAATGCACACAGGGCACTCCCAGGGGGAGAGGGGGGGAAGCACAAAATCCCCCATCACACATTTAGATAGAGAGCACTGTCCTTTGACAGGCCACAATAGGATTACAGTACTTAAGATAACAAGTTTACAAGTTCATTTTATCAATTAGCAGTCTGGCTCCGGAGGTGATTAGACAATGGGATTTGTTATCACTAAACTTAGAGCTGAAGCCAGCAAATGTGTATTTAGGCAATAGTTTCTAAAGGCTGAAAAAAGTTAACTCTTTATGAAATGATACTTGTTACGGTTTTCTTGGAGCCCTTCTTAGGCGCTGGCTTGGCTGGTTCAGGCATTGCTGCTGGGAAATAAGCTCTTCACAACAAAATAACTAATGCTTCTGTAACAGTGCTCCCTTTCTGTGGAACACTCTGGCAGACACGGTCTGACCCCTTTTCGGGGCAGACTAAGGCTGTCCAGACCGCTGGTTATGCGGGGCTGAGGTCGGTTTGTCTGGACAACCCGTCGGCGTTGCCATTCTGTTTCCCAGGTCTGTAAGTAATGGTGAAATTGAAGGGTTGCAACGATAAGCTCCAACGTAATAGCCTGCCGTTATCTCCAGAGACCCGGTTCAGCCACACCAACGGGTTATGGTCGGTGACCAGAGTGAACTCCTGCCCATATAAATAGGGAGTCAATTTCTTTAATGCCCACACCAAAGCCAAACACTCCTTTTCGACTGCTGCATAGCTGACTTCGCGGGGCAGGAGCTTCCGGCTGATGTAGGCAACTGGATGCTCCCCTCCATCTTCGCCTACTTGGCTGAGGACGGCTCCCAGCCCAAACATGGAAGCATCTGTATGGACGATAAAACGTTTGTTAAGGGCTGGGGCCGCCAAGACAGGAGCGTTAATTAGAGCATTTTTGAGAGCCTGGAAAGCCGTTTCACAGTGGGGAGACCACAGGACCTGTCGAGGTAAGTTCTTCTTGGTCAAGTCAGTCAGGGGTTTGGCAAGTGTGCTGTAGTCTGGTACGAACCGTCTATAGTACCCTGCCGTGCCCAGGAAGGCTAGGACCTGAGTCTTAGTGATGGGGGTGGGCCAATTGGCGACCGCTTCTATCTTGGCCGGCTCTGGTCGCTGCTTTCCACACCCCACCCGGTGACCCAGGTACTGTACCTCGGCCATCCCAAAGTGACATTTTTCTGGCTTCAGAGTCAGGCCAGCAGCCCGGATCTGATCCAGAACCATTCCTACATGAGCTAAGTGGTCCTCCCAGGACTCACTGTGGATCGCTATGTCGTCCAGGTAGGCGCAAGCAAAACTCTGGAAGCCATCCAGGAGCCTATCCACCAAGCGCTGGAATGTAGCTGGGGCATTCTTCATCCCAAACGGCATTACCCTAAACTGATATAAGCCGAATGGGGTGACGAATGCCGACTTGGGGATAGCCTCCGGGGCCAGGGGAATCTGCCAGTAACCTTTGCAGAGGTCAATAGTGGTCAGGTAATTTCCCCTGGCTATACGATCGAGTAGCTCGTCTACCCTGGGCATAGGGTAAGCGTCCGTCACGGTTTTTTCATTGAGCCTCCGATAGTCTACGCAGAACCGGGTGGTCCCATCTTTCTTGGGCACCAAGACAACTGGGGAGGCCCAGGGACTATCGGAGGGCTCAATTACCCTGAGCTGGAGCATCTCATCGATCTCCTTCTTCATTCCTGTCCTAACTGCTTCGGGGATTCGGTACGGAGCCTGGCGCAAGGGAGCTTGTCCCGGAGTATCTACCTGGTGGGTGGTTAAAGTAGTGTACCCTGGCTTCGGGGAGAAGGTGAGGTGTTTGGACTGGAGGAGTTGGCTGAGCTGCTCCCTTTCAGTGGGGCTAAGTCGGTCTCCTATCTGAACCTGAGCCACTATACCTGTGGGGAGACTCTTTTCTAATAGGTCTGGAATGGGTAGACTGTCTGGGTCTTCCTGAGGGGAACAACATACGGCCGTCACGTTCTCTGGTCGCTCAAAATATTCCTTGAGCATGTTTACATGGAATGTCTTTCTAAAATTGTTGTCATGGCAGCTAGCTATCACATAAGTGGTGTCTCCCCTTTTCTCTACGATCTGGTAGGGACCCTGCCAGGATGCCTGCAATTTGTCTGTCTTCACTGGCTTAAGTACTAACACCTTTTGTCCTATGGTGAAGATTCTCTTTCGGGCCCCCCGATCGTACCATACTTTCTGTCTTCTCTGGGCCAACTGGAGATTAGCCCGCACGGATTTGGCTAATTGCTCCATTCGGTCCCTGAGTTCCAGCACGTATGGCACAATGGGGACACCGTCAGCCTCCATCTCTCCCTCCCAGTGCTCCCGGATCAGGTTGAGGGGTCCCCGTACCTTTCTTCCGTAGAGCAACTCGAAGGGAGAGAACCCTGTCGTTTCCTGGGGCACCTCCCGATAAGCAAATAGGAGGTGCGGCAGGAAGCGTTCCCAGTCTCGGTATTCCTGAGTGAACGTCTTGAGCATTTGCTTGAGTGTCCCATTGAACCTCTCACACAGCCCGTTCGTCTGGGGGTGGTATGGGGAGCTCAGGAGGGACTTAATTTTGCAAACCTGCCAGAGTTGTTGGGTCAATTCAGCTGTAAATTGGGTGCCTCGGTCGGATAGGATTTCTTTTGGAAATCCTACCCGGGAGAACACCTGTACTAGTGCATTCGCTACCGTATCCGCTTGTATGTTGGATAGGGCGACAGCCTCTGGGTACCTGGTAGCGTAGTCCACTACGGTAAGAATGTAGCGCTTACCGGAGGGACTAGGGGTAGCCAGTGGTCCCACTAGGTCAATAGCAACCCGGCTGAAGGGTTCCTCTACAATGGGCATATTTACTAGATGGGCTTTAGGGTGATCGCCTCGCCTTCCTACTCGTTGACACACATCGCAGGTGTTACAGTAAGTTCTAACGTCAGCGTGCACCCCTGGCCAAAAGAACGTGTGAGTAATGCGGTGTAGGGTACGGGTTACGGCTAGGTGGCCTGCTAAGGGGATGTCGTGGCCTATTTTGAGGATTTCTTGACGGTATTTGTGGGGCACTACCAGCTGTCGCCTACGCTGTCCCCTTTTCTCTGTCCAGCGGTATAGTTTCCCTTTTTCCCATAAGAATGTTTCGTTATCTGCCCCGCCCCCTCCGGTCTCTGCTCGTTCCCGGTACTTTTGTAAGGTCGGGTCAGTCTTAGACTCTGCCTCGAAAGCATCTGGGGTGCCCCAGGGTATGGGGCCTAACCGGTCAGGCAAGGTCGGGGTAGGTCTTACCTGTGTCTCCCGCACTGGTGAGAGCTCTCGCTCCGTCCGGGCTTGGGCCCGTGTAGTCACTGGGTCCGCCTCGTTGTTGCATACTGGAGCATAGGCAGAAGTCATGGGGCCCAAATCGTTGCCCAGTAGTACTTCGGCAGGTAAATTATCCATTAGGCCCACGTTCACAGCCCCCTTTCCCGTTCCCCAATCAAGATGCACTTTAGCTGTTGGAATTTTGTACACATCCCCCCCCGCCACTCTAACGGCCACAGTCTGTCCGGATCGCTTGTGCTCTGGCACCAAATGACTCTGTACCAGCGTGATAGTAGCCCCTGTGTCTCGCAATCCCTCGGTAGATCGCCCCTCGAGCCATACCCTCTGCCGATGGTGCTGGCGGTTATCTGAGGCAGCATATACAGGGTCTGCCTCGTGAAGCGGCCCCACATATCCCTCCATAGGGGCCTCTTGGTTAACACAGAGGGCCCGGGCCGGACGATAGGACCCAGAGGGGTAATTGTAATTCCTGGGTGTCTGGTGCGTATTAAGGGGGCAGCTAGCCATGAAATGCCCTGGTTGCTTGCATCGGTGGCAAGTCGGTCTGGGACGCTCAGAGCTGTTATTGGGTGGTCCTGAGTGTCGGACGGGCCCTGTGGGCACTGGGGCTCGAAATTCAGCACGAGGGGGTGCACGGTAAACCTCTCTGGGTTCGACCCGTGCTGGAGCTCGGTAGTTCATGGGTTTGTGAAGACGGGAGTCATAATGTTCATCGGCCAATTTGGCTGCTTCTTCTAAGGTAGAAGGCCGCCTGTCTAGCAGCCATTCCTTCCCTTGCTGTTCCATGCCATTATAAAAATGTTCTAAGAGAAACAATTGTAAAATTTCCTCACCAGTCACCGCTTTACTTCCGCTCAGCCAGTGATTTGCCGCTCTCCGCATTCGGTGCGCCCATTCCATATGGGTATCGTTAGGCTTCTTTTTCATGCCCCGAAACTGTCGGCGATACGTGTCCGGAGTTACAGCGTACCGTCGCAACAGTGTCTCCTTAACTAGCTCATACTGTGTCACTTCCTCAGCACCCAGAGTACGAAAGGCTTCCAGGGCTCGCCCGGATAGTTTCCCAGACAATATCGTGGGCCACTCTCTGTTGGGAATCTGGTGCAGGGCACATTGCCTTTCGAAGTCCGACAAATATTCATCAATCCCTGTCTTGCTCTCTAGGAAGGGTCGAAATGCCGCATAGGGTATCTTGGGCCTCCCAGCATTTTCGACAGGGATGATTACCTGCGGGGCTTCAGCATTGCGGTGTGCGTTCGCTAGGTTGAGTTCGTGGGCTCGAGTCTCTCGTATATCCTCATCCGCCTCCGCCATCAACTGCTGTACCAATTCCATGGAGGGGTTCGGCCCGTATAATGAGAGCCTTTCCCGAACAATCCTGGTTTTTTCGTCACTAATCGTGGTCGGTGTTTCCGCCATTGTGAAGCTCTGATCCAGTTCGGTCAATTCTGCGATCAGCTCTCTCCTCGGCCGGTTGCTGGCGTACCCCCCTCTGCTTTCAAGTAAATCCTTTAGGGTTGTACGCTTCAATTTTTCATAAGCGCTCTCCATCCGTTCTGTACCTCTCCTAGGAAATCCAGGAAAATCCCACCGCTGCCGCCAAATGTTACGGTTACCCTTAGTCTCGCTGAGAGATGGACCGCTTAGTAGCCTGGATCCCTATTGCTAAAGAGGGGAGAAGCTGCTTTCCATAGTATTCTATATGAGTCTCGCAAATATAGAATAATCTCCCTTAGCTGCAGTACAGCTAGGATACCCTTCTGCCCACAAAAACGAGTCAACGCTGCGATTGAGGGTCAAACAAGAACTCAGGACTGGGATGCCCAGCCTGCTTTTTATTAAGGTTAAATGCACACAGGGCACTCCCAGGGGGAGAGGGGGGGAAGCACAAAATCCCCCATCACACATTTAGATAGAGAGCACTGTCCTTTGACAGGCCACAATAGGATTACAGTACTTAAGATAACAAGTTTACAAGTTCATCTTATCAATTAGCAGTCTGGCTCCGGAGGTGATTAGACAATGGGATTTGTTATCACTAAACTTAGAGCTGAAGCCAGCAAATGTGTATTTAGGCAATAGTTTCTAAAGGCTGAAAAAAGTTAACTCTTTATGAAATGATACTTGTTACGGTTTTCTTGGAGCCCTTCTTAGGCGCTGGCTTGGCTGGTTCAGGCATTGCTGCTGGGAAATAAGCTCTTCACAACAAAATAACTAATGCTTCTGTAACAGATAGTTTGTCAGTAGGTAGTTGTTTAACCTTAAACATCTTCTTTGGTGATTGACAGTTATTTAAGCAAAATATTTGCTTGGATAAATATGTAATGAATATACAAACTGGCCTTTAAAAGTACTTAAAAAATACAACATTAGTTATGATAGGTTTAGGAATTGTATCCTAGGGGATAAAGTCACATGATACAATCATAATAAAGTATATACTTGTATTGTTTCTGAATGTATTAAATGCATACAACATATTTTCAGTTGTGTTTTAAGTCACATAGTTGTATAGATTCAGCAATAAATACTTATTCTTTGAATGTATGACAGATAGACAAACAGTAAGTGTACAAGTATTTAGTGACTAATCTGTTTAAGTATTTTAATGCCTAATGAAGATGTATTGAAGGGAGAAAGGCATATGCTGTTTCACAGTGGTCACGGTGTAGTGCACACTGCACTGTGTAGTCTGTGTGAGTCTCGATCACGCGGTGGAGCCAGTAAGAATACCGCATTCCCTCTCAGTCCAGGCCAGGCTGCGCAAGTGAGCTCCGCCTCCACTGTCACCACGACATGCGCATCCACATACAATCCCATAGGATAGCAATAGCCGGGCCAGCCATTTAAGTCATTAGTAATTGGTTGATTTAGCCACCCGGCCCTGAGTTCAGTAGAGTGGCCCTAGGGACTCAAAATTCTGCTGCCCCTTAAAAATCTGCTGCCCTAGGCACCGGCCTTGTTGGCCTATGCCTTAATACACCCCTGGTAAGAGGGGTATTGTTATCTTCAGTCAATTGCAATGAATGTAAAACTCTAATTGTATTGTCCTTCGCCTCTCTACCCTTTATAAACCCCACCTGATTGGGGTGTACCATCTTTGGTAAAATCCCGTTCATCTGAGTCCCAAGTATTTTAGCATATATCTTTATGTCTAAGTTAATGAAATATATAGGCTTGTAATTCCCTACTTGGTCCTTTGGTTTTATCTCATTTTGGAATAACCGTGATTAAGGCCTCTAATAATGGTTGAGAAAAGACATTGCCCTGGTTAATGGATGTAAAAAGATTAAGTAAGTGTGGACCGAGTTGATTTTGTAGAAGCTGATAAAATTTGGCTGTGAGGCCACCTGGGCCAGGAGATTTACCTGCTGGTAGTGGTTTTATTGTAGTTTTAATTTCTTGCAGTGTTATTGGTGAGTCTAGTGATTGTTTATCTTCTTCTTCCGTTATGGAGGGGGTTTCTAACATCGCCATATATTCTTGTATATAATTAATTGTATCATGCATAGCTTCAGAGTTAAGGTTATACAGTTTAAAGTAATAGTACACAAAAGCATTTGCTATATCCTCATTTTTAGTGATAGAACTACCTGAAGTATGTGTGAGAGTCCTGATAAATGCATTATAGTTTATTTTTTTGAGTAATCTGGCCAATAGACGCCCTGCCTTGTTACTTTATACAAACATTTTTGATTTAGAAGTGAGGGCTCTCATGTGAGCGTTTGTGTTAAAAATGCATTAAGGTTGTCTCTCGCTATAGTTAAGCTTGTAAGCTTTTGGGTGGATGTCGGATATAGTTTATGAATTTGTTCCTGGGTGGTTAGATCTTTTGTTAGGGAGGAGAACTGCATTGATCTAATTTTTCTTTGTTTAGCGTTATTTTTTATTAAGACTCCTCAAATAAAACATTTGTATGCCTCCCAATTATTGGTAATTGACGTATCCTCAGACTTATTGATGAGGAAGTATTCGTCAGTGTATTTAATTATTTCATCTACCATGTCCTGGTTTGTAATGATAGAGTCATTAAGTCTCCAATTAAATGTATTTCGTGATTTGGTGGCAGGGTCGGCTCTAAGGGGGGCAATGCCCCCCCCCCCCAAATTGAATGCTGTGCCCCCCAGGGCAAAAGAAGTGATTTTAAAAAAAAAATGTTTTTTGTTTTTTACATTTTAAAAGTGACGGAACGTCCAGGGTCCCAAATGTTGCATCAACCATTTGCAGCCACTGGACCCTGGAGATCCGCCACTGGAGGGCCCAGCTAACCTCTTTACTCTCCTCTATTTACAACCAGATAACAAATAAAGTTGCATTTCCATTGAGATAAGACACCCAGTTCGTTTTAGGAGCCTCAATGTGTTTCGGCCATTTTGGTTGGCCGCTCGCTCCGCCCCCCGTGACTATTATTGTTTATTTAACAACTTAACACTCATTTAAAACCTGTACCTGGGATTTTTCTATATACCAATGCTATATAGCCTGGGGTCAGATTTGTTAAACCCCATATGTAAGGGGCTTTATTTAAGGTTACTCCTCCTGGGTTTTATTATTTATCATTTTTAAACATCTGATTATTTAAATTTAAAGTGCCATTGTTTTTCTTGCCACACGACTGCTCATCGGTGCGCATGTGGGTGCGCTCATTTTGGCACTTTTTTGTTAGTTTTAAATTGCCATTTGTTTGTGCGCCTGGAGCTATAGCTGTGATCCCACAAGGGGGTGTTATATACTCATTTGTTTATTGGGGTTATTATTTCTGTATTTTTTTTACTATGGAAACTTCTGAATCTCTACATAATCCTCCTTTGGAAGCTGACATTTCTGAACACATTTCTACCTGTATTAAATGTATTTATTGTAAGTAGGCCGATGTCTCCCCGCCTTCTTATTTATGTGGTACCTTTCTTATCCGTGCAATATCCCTGTGTCTCATGAATCTAATGAAGCTTCTAATGGTAAGGTATTTTTTGATGATCGGGGCCGGCGATTAAGGAGAATCATAGTCGGGTTAAAGGGAAATTCCAGCCAAAATAGGAAACCACATTGGTGTATTTCAGTATTGAACAGAAGCATTTGTGTAATAAACATGCATTAGCAAAAATGCTTCTAATAAAAGCTATAGCTGTTTCAAAAGTGTATTTAAGTATGCATCGTGCACCAGAATTATAAACACAGCACGTGCTCAGAGAGCCTAAGGTGCTTGTACCATCTGGTAATGACTCAATTTGTTAATTGCTGACATAATACAAGCCCCACTGATGATCTGAGCAGCTGCATTATTTAAAATGTGGGTGCCGTGACAATATCTAGCTATGCTTCACATGCACGTTCAGAGAAAAATGCTAACACTAATACAGTGATAACTTTTACTAGAAGCATTTTTGCTAATACATGTATATTGCAAATATGTTTCTATTCAAAAATGTTATTAATCTATGTGAATTTATATTTTGACTGGAATGTCCCTTTAAATACTATAGTAGTGCCTAGGGCTGCATTAATATATCTAGTAATTGTGACCCAATATTGTTTTATAAGGGGACATTGCCAAAAAATATGAGAGAGAGAGCCAGGTTCTCCACAATGCCTCCAGCACAACGAAGAGGCACCCGGGAAAACACTGAAGTCTCTGAGGGGAAAGATACCATCTGAGAAGGATTTTGTAGTTTAATTCCGAGATCATCTGAGGATTTTTTAGTCATTAGGAAAATATTGTGCCATTGTTTGAGTGAGTGTCACACCCAGCTCTCTCTCCCACTTAGTAGTGTAGGAGGGTAAGGATAGTGGTGCTTGCTTTTGAATGAGCTTATGAATTTTAGAGATATGTGATTTGTTAATCGTGGGGGTCCGACACAGTGACTAGTGGTGTGAGGGGTCTAATAATGTTGGAGTTGTAGGGGGAGGTTAATAGAGCATGCCAAATTTGGAAATAGGAGAACCTTCTGTGAAAGGGTGATCCTATGTTTTGTGCTAAGTCTGCTTGTGATCTAATGTGTCCGTCATGAAAAATCTGGTATACTGGTATAAATGGGTACCTTGTGGTAGTGTTAGGAGGGTTTACTAGGCCAGGTTGTAAGAATGTGGAATGATGGAGTAATGGAGTAAAGGGGAAACAGTACTAGAGAGGTTATTGCGTAGTTTGATTGTGCGTTCCCACACTCTAAGAGTGGCTGAGATAAGGTAGTTGGTACCACATCCGGGTGGTCGATATCTTGGGGATCCAACAGATCTCCTCAATGCCCATCTCCGCCAGGAAGCTGTTCTCAAGACCTCCATCCTCTTTTGCCAGATACATGGTGTTTTTAGATATTATGGCCTCTAGTTATCAAGCCGTCAACCGCAAATACGCTGGAATTCTGCAGCGTATTTGTGGCGAGGCTGATTCGCTGTAGTTATCAAGCCCTACAGCCCGGCAAAACTAGAATCTAGTGAAATAACCTACGATCCGCCGGACTCAGTCCGACACAGATCGATGGTTACGTCACTCCAGATGTTCCGAACGCAAGTTCGGCACAATCTGACTACTTTTGCTAGTTATCAAAGAACAACAAGGTACGCTCGCCACTATTCCGGGCCAGCGTACCTGGTTTTCAATCTGCCGCCCTGGAGGCGGTGGATCCCATAGGAATCAATGGGAGTCTGACAGCAGCGAGAGCTCATGTTCGCTGCTGCCCGATACCCCATTGATTTCTATGGGAAGTGTCTGCACCTAACACCCTAACATGTATCCCGAGTCTAAACACCCCTAATCTGTCCCCCCTACACCGCCGCCTACTACTTTATACTTATTAACCCCTAAACTGCCGCTCCCGGAGCCCACCGCAACTAAATAAAATGTTTAACCCCTAAACCGCCGTGCCCGGAGCCCACCGCAACTAAATAAAATGTTTAACCCCTAAACTGCCGCTCGGGGACCCCCCCGCCACTATAATAATTATATGAACCCCTAAACCGCCGCTCCCGGACCCCGCCGCCACCTACATTATACCTATTAACCCCTAATCTGCTGCCCCCTATACCGCCGCCACCTACATAAAGTTATTAACCCCTATCCTGCCGATCCCAGACCCTGCAGCAAATAAATTGTTTAACCCCTAAACCACCGCACCCGGAGCCCTCCGCCACCTACATTACATTTATTAACCCCTATCCTGCCCCCCCTACAGTACATTGATTAACCCCTAATCTACCCCCCTACACCGCCACCACTATATTAAATGAATTAACCCCTAAACCTAAGTCTAACCCTAACACCCCCCTAACTTAAATATTTAAATTAATCTAAATAAATATTCCTATCATTAAATAAATTAATCCTATTTAAAACTAAATACTAATCTATAAAATAAACCCTAAGATAGCTACAATATAATTAATAATTACATTGTAGCTATTTTAGGGTTTATTTTTATTTTACAGGCAACTTTGTATTTATTTTAACTAGGTACAATAGCCATTAAATAGTTAATAACTATTTAATAGCTACCTAGTTAAAATAATTACAAAATTACCTAAATAAAAAGTAAAATAAATCCTAACCTAAGTTACAAATACACCTAACACTACACTATCAATAAATTAATTAAATAAATTAACTACAATCAGGGCCGGACTGGGAAATCAGACCAGCCCTGGAAATTTATATGGCCCAGCCCCGCCCCGCCCCCTCTGACTCAGCCCCGCCCCTCCGGGTCAGCCACGCCCCCTCCGGTTCAGCCTTGCAGCACACACAGCGCAGCAAAAAATGGTTGAAGAGTATATACATATTAACACATATACACAAATTCACACATAGGCACTTACGCACACGCTCACACAGTCTCATGCACACAGTCTCTCTCACACTCACACAGTCTCTCTCTCACACACCCATAGGCCCACTCACACAGTCTCACACACACATAGGCTCACACAGTCTCTCTCTCTCACACACATAGGCTCACACAGTCTCTATCTCCCACACACACACATAGGCTCACACAGTCTCTATCTCCCACACACACATAGGCTCACACAGTCTCTATCTGACACACACACATAGGCTCACACAGTCTCTATCTGACACACACACATAGGCTCACACAGTCTCTATTTGACGCACACACATAGGCTCACACAGTCTCTATCTGACACACACACATAGGCTCACACAGTCTCTATCTGACACACACACATAGGCTCACACAGTCTCTATCTGACACACACACATAGGCTCACACAGTCTCTATCTGACACACACACATAGGCTCACACAGTCTCTCTCACACACACACATAGGCTCACACAGTCTCTATCTGACACACACACATAGGCTCACACAGTCTCTATCTGACACACACACATAGGCTCACACAGTCTCTATCTGACACACACACATAGGCTCACACAGTCTCTATCTGACACACACACATAGGCTCACACAGTCTCTATCTGACACACACACATAGGCTCACACAGTCTCTCTCACACACACACATAGGCTCACACAGTCTCTATCTCACACACACACATAGGCTCACACAGTCTCTCTCACACACACACATAGGCTCACACAGTCTCTATCTGACGCACACACATAGGCTCACACAGTCTCTATTTGACGCACACACATAGGCTCACACAGTCTCTATCTGACACACACACATAGGCTCACACAGTCTCTATTTGACGCACACACATAGGCTCACACAGTCTCTATCTGACACACACACATAGGCTCACACAGTCTCTATCTGACACACACACATAGGCTCACACAGTCTCTATCTGACACACACACATAGGCTCACACAGTCTCTATCTGACACACACACATAGGCTCACACAGTCTCTCTCACACACACACATAGGCTCACACAGTCTCTATCTGACACACACACATAGGCTCACACAGTCTCTATCTGACACACACACATAGGCTCACACAGTCTCTATCTGACACACACACATAGGCTCACACAGTCTCTATCTGACACACACACATAGGCTCACACAGTCTCTCTCACACACACACATAGGCTCACACAGTCTCTATCTCACACACACACATAGGCTCACACAGTCTCTCTCACACACACACATAGGTTCACACAGTCTCTCTTAGGTAAAAAGTCAAAATGTACTTGATTTAGATAGAGCATGTCATTTTAAACAACTATTCAATTTACTTATTTTACCTAATTTGCCTTGTTCTGTTAGTATCTTTTTTTAAAAGCATATATGCCTCTTGTCATTGGCTCAAATGATGCACTAAATAGCTCTCAGTAGTGCATTGCTGCTCCTTCATAAAAGGATACCAGTATATTAGCAAAGTGAATTGGAAAGTTGTTTAAAATTGTATGCTCTGTCTGAATAATTTAAAAAAAAAACTTTTGAGTGTTATGTCCCTTTAAAACACTGATATAAGTAGACCAAACAAGCAACTAAGATTTAAACATATGAATGCTTATAATATGAAGTGATTTA
Organism: Bombina bombina; assembly: GCF_027579735.1. Taxonomy (NCBI): domain Eukaryota; kingdom Metazoa; phylum Chordata; class Amphibia; order Anura; family Bombinatoridae; genus Bombina; species Bombina bombina. Next base: position 32,515,901 of record NC_069502.1, read on the forward strand.
ATCCATGAATGTCTACAACATGTAGTATTTTTACCCCCTTACCATGTATAGGAAAGTGTTAAGGACAACAAGAGCAGCTGTGAGGCTAACATATATACAGTATTTTAAGAGGAAATAGAAAAACTACTATGCCAGAGTAGAAGTGCTATGTTGTCACCTCTCCCTAGCAAGCATGTCTGGGCACCTAGTACTTATAAAAAGCCATATTTAATACATCACAGACAGACATCATTTATATGCATACACCAGTTTAGATGGCTTTGGTTTGAGCAATGGAAAAAATGTTCATACAATTGAATTGTGTACCTGCAGAGAGAAGAACCTTGCTAGTTGCTAAGGGCTATCTATTTATCATTTTAGGTAATGACTGTTTAAGTACTTCCTCACTGACCCCCCATGTGTTACACAGCTAGGAGGACCTCAGTAGGTCAGAGGTTAGCCATCAAAAGAAGCAGGGGTGATACAGATAGCGGCAGCATGAAGCTGAATAGTCAGGAACTAATTAATAAAAAAAAATTATACTACATACATGATCGTGAATTCTTGTCGTGATGATCTTCTCTCTTGAACCGAATGTCTGCCTGCTGCTGCCTGTCTCTGCTCTGCTTTTTGCTGCTGCCCAAGTGTTGCCACCAGTCCCGCTGTCTATTCCCTGCCGCTGCTCCCACACGTGGGATCAGGCTTGCTGCAACTTACAGCACTGATACTCACTGACTCAGCCGCTCCCAGGCTGAGGCTCCCTCCAATAGGTCACGTGGTGAGTCAGTCAACTCGTGACGTCACGTAAGCCGCCGGCCCGCATATGATGATAATTCCTGAGTCCTCCGCTCGCCTCCTCCTCCCTGGCGGCCCACCCCCTCAGGCTCAGTGAGTGACAAACTGCTGTGACAGACAGAGACTGAGCCTGTGACTGTGTGAGTGACAGACACAGACTCAGTCACTGTCTGTCTAAATGAACGATGTTGATTTGTGCTATAATTTGGGGGCTTATTGGCTAAGTGAGGAGTTACTAGTTGCGGTAAGGTGACAGGTTTAGCGGTTAACTAACTTATGAAGGTAGGCAGCGGAGGGAGAGGGGGTTAAGGTGAGGTTAACACTTTTACTACACAGAGTCAGACTAGACACAGTGGACTTCAGTCAGTGTAACAGGGACTGTGATTACCGGCTGTCGCAACAAAAACTTAGCGAGCAGCTGCAAAAATATAATTTATACAGCAGCAGCCAGCCAGCCAGGCCAGCCCAGCTGAGCTGCCGGCTGGCGGCCCACCGGGATTTTTCCCGGTATCCCGGCTGCCCAATCCGGCCCTGACTACAATGATCTAAAATAAAATACAATTAAATAAACTAAACTATATTACAAAAAAAACAAACACTAAATTACAAAAAATGAAAAAATATTACAAGAAGTTTAATCTAATTACACCTAATCTAAGCCCCCTAATAAAATAAAAAAGCCCCACAAAATAATAAAATTCCCTACCCTAAACTAAATTACAAAAGTAACCAGCTCTTTTACCAGCCCTTAAAAGGGCTTTTTGCGGGGCATTGCCCCAAAGTAATCAGCTCTTCCTATCAGCCAATTGGAATTCGAGGGACGCCATCTTGGATGACGTCATTTAAAGGACCAGTCATTCGTCGGGTAGTCGTCGGCAGAGATGGATGTTCTGCGCCTGAGGTCTTCAAGATGGAGCCGCTCATCGCCGGAAGGATGAAGATAGAAGATGCCGCTTGGATGAAGACTTCTGCTGGATGGAGGACCTCTTCTGCGCCGATCGGATGAAGACTTCTGCCCGGCTGGAGAACCACTTGTGCCTGCATCAGATGAAGAGTTCGGCCCGGTTGGGTGAAGACGGCTCAAGGAAGGGTGATCTTCAATGGGGTAGTGTTAGGTTTATTTAAGGGGGATCGGGTGGGTTTTAGAGTAGGGGTGTGTGGGTGGTGGGTTGTAATGTTGGGGGGGGGTATTGTATTGCTTTTTTTTTTACAGGTAAAAGAGCTGATTACTTTGGGGCAATGCCCCGCAAAAAGCCCTTTTAAGGGCTGGTAAAAGAGCTGGTAACTTTTGTAATTTACTTTAGGGTAGGGAATTTTATTATTTTGGGGGGCTTTTTTATTTTATTAGGGGGCTTAGATTAGGTGTAATTAGATTAAATTTCTTGTAATATTTTTTTATTTTTTGTAATTTAGTGTTTGTTTTTGTAATATAGTTTAGTTTATTTAATTGTATTTTATTTTAGATCATTGTAGTTAATTTATTTAATTAATTTATTGATAGTGTAGTGTTAGGTGTATTTGTAACTTAGGTTAGGATTTATTTTACAGGTAATTTTTGTAATTATTTTAACCAGGTAGCTATTAAATAGTTATTAACTATTTATTAGCTATTGTACCTAGTTAAAATAAATACAAAGTTGCCTGTAAAATAAAAATAAACCCTAAAATAGCTACAATGTAATTATTAATTATATTGTAGCTATCTTAGGGTTTATTTTATAGGTAAGTATTTAGTTTTAAATAGGATTAATTTATTTAATGATAGGAATATTTATTTAGATTAATTTAAATAATATTTAAGTTAGGGGGGTGTTAGGGTTAGGGTTACACTTAGGTTTAGGGGTTAATTCATTTAATATAGTGGTGGCGGTGTAGGGGGGGTAGATTAGGGGTTAATCAATGTACTGTAGGTGACGGCGGTGTAGGGGGGGCAGGATAGGGGTTAATAAATGTAATGTAGGTGGCGGAGGGCTCCGGGTGCGGCGGTTTAGGGGTTAAACAATTACTTTATTTGCGGCGGGGTCCGGGATCAGCAGGATAGAGGTTAATAAATGTAATGTAGGTGGCGGAGGGCTCCGGGTGCGGTGGCTTAGGGGTTAAACAATTAATTTATTTGCGGCGGGGTCAGGGATCGGCAGGATAGGGGTTAATAACTTTATGTAGGTGGCGGCGGTATAGGGGGCGGTAGATTAGGGGTTAATAGGTATATTGTAGGTGGCGGCGGGGTCCGGGAGCGGCGGTTTAGGGGTTCATATAATTATTATAGTTGCGGCGGGGTCCGGGAGCGGCGGTTTAGGGGGTAATAAGTTTATTTAGGTGCGGGGGGCTCCGGGAGCGGCGGTTTACGGGGAAAAACATAATTTATGCTTACCTGATAAATTTATTTCTCTTGTGATGTATCGAGTCCACAGATTCATCCTTACTTGTGGGATATTCTCCTTCCCTACAGGAAGTGGCAGAGAGAGCACCCACAGCAGAGCTGTCTATATAGCTCCCCCCTTAGCTCCACCCCCCAGTCATTCGACCGAAGGCTAGGAAGAAAAAGGAGAAACCATAGGGTGCAGTGGTGACTGAAAGTTTAAAAAATAAATATAAATATATATATATATATATATATATATATATATATATATATATATATATATATATGCCTGTCGTAATAAACAGGGCGAGCCGTGGATTCGATACATCACAAGAGAAATAAATTTATCAGGTAAGCATAAATTATGTTTTCTCTTGTAAGATGTATGGAGTCCACGGATTCATCCTTACTTGTGGGATACCAATACCAAAGCTTTAGGACACGGATGAAGGGAGGGACAAGACAGGGACCTTAAATGGAAGGCACCATTGCTTGTAGAACCTTTCTCCCAAAAATAGCCTCCGAAGAAGCAAAAGTATCAAATTTGTAAAATTTGGAAAAAGTATGAAGCGAAGACCAAGTCGCCGCCTTACAAATCTGTTCAACAGAAGCCTCATTTTTAAAAGCCCATGTGGAAGCCACAGCTCTAGTAGAATGAGCAGTAATTCTTTCAGGAGGCTGCTGTCCAGCAGTCTCATAGGCCAAACGGATGATGCTTTTCAGCCAAAAGGAAAGAGAGGTAGCCGTAGCCTTTTGGCCTCTCCACTTACCAGAATAAACAACAAACAATGAAGATGTTTGACGGAAATCTTTTGTTGCTTGTAAGTAGAACTTTAAAGCACGAACCACATCAAGATTGTGCAACAGACGTTCCTTCTTTGATGAAAGATTAGGACACAGAGAAGGAACAACAATCTCTTAATTGATATTCTTATTAGAAACAACCTTAGGAAGAAAACCAGGTTTGGTACGCAAAACCACCTTATCTCAATGGAAAATAAGATAAGGGGAATCACACTGTAAAGCAGATAGCTCAGAAACTCTTCGAGCCGAAGAGATAGCAACTAAGAACAAAATTTTCCAAGATAGAAATTTAATATCTATGGAATGCATAGGTTCAAACGGAACCCCTTGAAGAACTCTAAGGACTAAGTTTAGGCTCCAAGGCGGAGCAGCAGGCTTAAATACAGGCTTAATTCTGACCAAAGCCTGACTAAAAGTTTGAACGTCTGGGACATCTGCCAGACGTTTGTGTAGTAGAATAGACAAAGCAGATATTTGTCCTTTTAGAGAACTAGCTAATAATCCCTTCTCCAAACCCTCTTGGAGAAAAGACAATATTCTAGGAATCCTAATCTTACTCCACGAGTAACCCTTGGATTCACACCAATAAAGATATTTGCGCCAAATCTTATGATAGATCTTCCTGGTGACAGGCTGTCTAGCCTGAATCAGGGTATCAATGATCGACTCAGAGAACCCACGCTTTGATAGAACTAGGTGTTCAATCTCCAAGCAGTCAGACGCAGAGAAACTAGATTTGGATGTGAGAACGGACCTTGGATTAGAAGGTCCCGCCTCATTGGCAGGGTCCCCGGTGGAACCGAAGACATGCCCACTAGGTCTGCATACCAAGTCCTGCGTGGCAACGCAGGTGCTATCAGAAACACTGAAGCTCTCTCCTGCTTGATTCTGGCAACCAGACGTGGAAGGAGAGGAAGCGGTGGAAATACGTAGGCCAGATTGAAGGACTAAGGTACTACTAGAGCATCTATCAGTACCGCCTTGGGATCCTGGGACCCGGACCCGTAACGAGGAAGTTTGGCATTCTGACGCGACGCCATCAGATCCAATTCTGGTGTGCCCCATAGCTGAATCAGCTGAGCAAATACCTCCGGATGGAGTTCCCACTCCCCCGGATGAAAAGTCTGACGACTTAGAAAATCCGCCTCCCAGTTCTCTACTCCTGGAATGTGGATTGCTGAGAGATGGCAAGAGTGATCCTCTGCCCATCGGATTATCTTGGTTACCTCCATCATCGCTAGAGAACTCCTTGTTCCTCCGTGATGATTGATATAAGCTACAGTTGTGATGTTGTCCTGCTGAAACCTGATGAATTTGGCTGCAGCAAGCTGAGGCCATGCCTGAAGTGCCTTGAATATCGCTCTCAGTTCTAGGATGTTTATTGGAAGAAGAGATTCCTCCCGAGACCATAAGCCCTGTGCTTTCAGGGAGTTCCAGACTGCACCCCAGCCTAGCAGGCTGGCATCTGTCGTTACAATGAGCCACTCTGGCCTGTGGAAGTACATTCCCTGAGAAAGGTGGTCCTGAGACAACCACCAGAGAAGAGAATCTCTGGTCTCCTGGTCCAGATGCAGTTGAGGAGATAAATCTGCATAATCCCCATTCCACTGTTTGAGCATGCATAGTTGCAGTGGTCTGAGGTATAAGCGGGCAAAAGGAACTATGTCCATTGCCGCTACCATGAGTCCGATTACCTCCATACACTGAGCCACAGATGGCCGAGGAATGGAATGAAGAGTTTGGCAAGTGGTTAAGAGTTTTGATTTTCTGACTTTCGTCAGAAATATTTTCATTTCTACCAAATCTATAAGAGTCCCCAGAAAGGAAACTCTTGTGAGAGGGAAGAGAGAACTCTTTTTTATGTTCACCTTCCACCCGTGAGATCTCAGAAAAGCCAACACAATGTCCATGTGAGACTTGGCTAGCTGAAAAGTCGACGCCTGAATTAAGATGTCGTCTAGATAAGGCGCCACTGCTATGCCCCGAGGTCGTAGAACTGCCAGAAGGGACCCTAGCACCTTTGTGAAAATTCTTGGAGCCGTGGCTAACCCGAAGGGAAGAGCCACAAACTGGTAATGCCTGTTTAGAAAGGCAAATTTGAGAAATTGATGATGATTTCTGTGAATAGGGATGTGTAGATACGCATCCTTTAAGTCCACGGTAGTCATATATTGACCTTCCTGGATCAGAGGCAGAATAGTCCGAATGGTCTCCATCTTGAATGATGGAACCCTGAGGAACTTGTTTAGAATTTTGAGATCCAAGATTGGTCTGAAAGTTCCCTCTTTTTTGGGAACCACAAACAGGTTTGAGTAGAACCCTAGTCCCTGTTCCTCTTTTGGGACTGGGCAGATCACCCCCATGGTGAGCAGATCTTCTACACAGCGTAAGAACGCCTCACTCTTTGTCTGGTTTACAGACAATCGAGAAATATGAAATCTCCCCCGTGGAAGGGAGTCTTTGAATTCCAGAAGATATCCCTGGGACACAATTTCTAAAGCCCAGGGATCGTGAACCTCTCTTGCCCAAGCCTGAGCGAAGAGAGAGAGTCTGCCCCCTACTAGATCCGGTCCCGGATCGGGGGCTACCCCTTCATGCTGTCTTAGAGGCAGCTGCAGGCTTCTTGGCCTGTTTACCCTTGTTCCAAGCCTGGTTAGGTCTCCAGACTGACTTGGATTGGGCAAAATTCCCCTCTTGCTTTGCAGCAGAGGAAGCCGAAACGGAACCACTCTTGAAGTTCCGAAAGGAACGAAAATTATTTTGTTTGATCTTCATCTTATTAGATCTATCCTGAGGAAGGGCATGACCTTTCCCTCCAGTGATGTCTGAAATAATCTCTTTCAGTTCAGGCCCGAATAGGGTCTTTCCTTTGAAAGGGATGTTCAAAAGTTTAGATTTGGATGACACATCAGCAGACCAGGACTTTAGCCATAACGCCCTGCGTGCTAAAATAGCAAAACCTGAATTCTTTGCCGCTAATTTAGCCAGTTGAAAAGCGGCATCTGTAATAAAAGAATTAGCCAACTTAAGGGCCTTGATTCTGTCCATAATCTCCTCTAATGGAGTCTCCATCTGAAGAGCCTCTTCTAGAGCCTCAAACCAGAAAGCAGCTGCAGTAGTTACAGGAACAATGCACGCAATAGGTTGAAGAGAAAAACCCTGATGAACAAAAATTTTCTTCAGGAGACCCTCTAATTTTTTATCCATAGGATCTTTGAAAGCACAACTGTCTTCGATAGGTATAGTTGTACGCTTAGACAGAGTAGAAATAGCTCCCTCCACCTTAGGGACTGTCTGCCACGAGTCCCGCATGGTGTCAGATATGGGAAACATTTTCTTAAAAACAGGAGGGGGAGAGAACGGAATACCTGGCCTATCCCACTCCTTAGTAATAATATTCACAATCCTCTTAGGAACTGGAAAAACATCAGTGTAAACAGGAACCTCTAAGTATTTATCCATTTTACACAATTTCTCTGGAACCACTATAGGGTCACAATCATCTAGAGTCACTAATACCTCCCTGAGCAATAAGCGGAGGTGTTCAAGCTTAAATTTAAAGGCCGTTATATCAGAGTCTGTCTGAGGAAGCGTCTTTCCTGAATCAGAAATTTCTCCCTCAGATAACAAATCCCTCACCCCTACTTCAGAGCATTGTGAGGGCATATCAGATACGGCTACTAAAGCATCAGACGGCTCAGCATTCTTTCTAAACCCAGAGCTGTCCCGCTTTCCTTGTAAACCAGGCAGTTTAGATAAAACCTCTGTGAGGGTTGTATTCATAACTGTGGCCATGTCTTGTAAAGTAAAAGAATTTGACGCACTAGAGGTACTTGGCGTCACTTGTGCGGGCGTTACTGGTTGTGACACTTGGGGAGAGCTAGATGGTGAACCCTCATTTACTTCTGACTGAGAATCATCTATTGCTCTATTTTTAGGTGCTAATATATGTTCTTTATAGTTTATAGACATATCAGTACAATTGGGACACATTCTAAGAGGGGGTTCCACAATGGCTTCCAAACATATTAAACAAGGATTTTCCTTGGTGTCAGACATGTTAAACAGGCTAGTAATGTAACAAGCAAGCTTGGAAAACACTGTAATCAAAGTAATAAACACTTAGAAATAAAACGGTACTGTGCCTTTAAGAGAAAAAAAAGCTGCACCAGTTCTGCAAAACAGTGTAAAAAAGCAGTAAACGTAACAAAATTTTGACAGTAGTATCATATAGCCTTAGTAACTTTGCACAGCTATGCAAATAAACAATTAACCCTTTAATGGCAAAAACGGATTGAAAAAATGTTAAACTCAGTAAAAAAGACTTTCAGCACCATGCCACAGCTCTGCTGTGGCTCCTACCTGCCCTTCAGAACGATTTGTGGGGAAAAAAACTTCTTTAACAACCCTCAAACACAGCAGAAACGACAGGAGAAGCAGTGATATGTCTCAGAGGAAAGGAAACTGTGCAACTGAGGCGCAAAAATAGGCCCCTCCCACCTCACTCGATGTTTTGAGGCCTACCAGAGAAACACCAGAGTGTCTCTTAATTAACCATGTGAGTTACAAAACTCAAAACCAAGCCACAATGACCCCTTTAGTCCCTTCAAAAAACGTTATAAATGCATCAAAACAAAACGTTTTTTCCTAACAGTGTCACCAGTAACTAATGAGCCCTTCAAGCAAGCTGAAATTCCTATTAAAGTATCTGAATACAGCTTACCCTTCCCTCATGGGGATATTGCCAGCCTTTTCTAGATTTAACACAGTCTGTCTAGAAAAATATAGACTGAACATACCTCATATGCAGCTTAGCCTGCAAACTGTTCTCCCAACTGAAGTTTTCCAATACTCTTCAGGCCTTGTGAGAACAGCAGTGGATCTTAGTTACAAAGTGCTAAGATCATCATCCTTCTTGCAGAAATCTTCATCCCTTTTCTGCTAGAGAGTAAATAGTACACACCGGTACCATTTAAAATAATAAACCTTTGCTTGAGAAGTAAAAAAACTAACATTTTAGGCACCACATAGCTCTTTGCCCTTCCTAGCAGTTAAACAGGCAGAGAGAATGACTGGGGGGTGGAGCTATATAGACAGCTCTGCTGTGGGTGCTCTCTCTGCCACTTCCTGTAGGGAAGGATAATATCCCACAAGTAAGGATGAATCCGTGGACTCGATACATCTTACAAGAGAAAACGGTATAGTTTAGTGTGGGTGCTTAGTGACAGGCTAGCAAGAAAGCTGCGAAGAAGCCGATGAGCAGCGAGATCGATGACTGTCTGTTAACAACAGTCCGCTGCTCATCGATCCGTACTTGGTGCGCGACTTCTTGACAGCTTTCTTGATAACTTTGGTGAACGTATTCAGGTCCACGGCGGCGATGTTAGGCGAGCTTAGGCGAGCGTATTGGGCCGGTGAATGCAGCAAAATACGGAGCTTCATAACTAGAGGCCTATAGGTCTACCATATGACCAGATAAAATTATTAATCGGTTTCTTTTGCGTAGCTAAGTAATGGGATGAGAGATAGAGAGGGAGAACCTGGAATAGGTAAAGGTATTTTGGAAGAATGGTCATTTTTACCGTGTTAGCCCTGCCAAGCCAAGAGAGGTGATTCTGTTTATGCCATGAATTAAGAAGAGAAACAATTTCTTTTTGAAGGGCTAAGTAGTTATGATCAAAAAGGTCAGTTATAGAGACCCAAACGTTGATTCCCAGATATCTCAACAATTTATCTATTGTGAATTTAGTGTTTTGGGTTAGGAAGCTAATTTCCTCCTCGGGAAGGTTAATAGGTAAGAGAACAGACTTGTCCATGTTTATCGAGAAATTAGAGATAAGGCAAAAAGTCTCAAATTCTTGTTGGAGGGCCGGAATCAATTGTTTTGGGGAGCGTAGGGTGAAGATGATGTCATGCGCATACAGAAGACATTTTTGAGTGATAGAGCCAAAATCAATTCCTACTATTAATGGATTGTTTCTAACATGTATAGCGAGGGCTTCCACCAAAAGCACAAATAACAATGGTGAGAGGGGGTACCCTTGTCTGGTGCCGTTTCTTATCGGGAATTTGTAAGAGCAGGAATCGTTGGTGCGAACCATCGCTGAGGGGTTGGAGTAGAGGGCTTTAATTCTGTTAATAGTTAAGGGAGAGAAGCCATATTTCGACAGGGCCGACCACATAAACTTCCAGTCGACCATGTCGAAAGCCTTCTCGGCATGAGTCAAAAGCAAAAGGACCTGTGACTTCTCAGCGGAGGCAGCAATGAGTGTCTGAAGGACCCAAATCGAGTTGTCCTTGGCCTCCCTACCCGGGATAAAGCCTACCTGATCCGTATGGATCAGTTGGGGGAGGAATCTATTGATGCATGTTGATAAAAGTTTAGCATAAAGTTTAAGATCTGAGTTTATTAGAGACATAGGACGATAATTTGTTACCCGGTCCAGAGGTTTACCGGGTTTAGGGAAGACTGTGATAGAAGCTTCAAGGAGTTGATGGGGAAAAGGGCCCTGCTGGTCTATGGATTGGTAGAGTTCTAATAGATGGGGGCTTATAAAGGGTGCAAAGAGGTGAAAAAATTTGGGAGTAAACTCATCTGGGCCTGGGGCTTTACCATGTGGTAAATCCTTTATACAAATACAATAAATGGCCCAGCACTTACTGCCAATAAACAGGTGCATGCTGTCAGGATCCTGCACAGATCCCAAACAACTTCAGTGAATCAAAAGACAGCAGCACCGCTAGGTATACATCAATATCCTTTTATTAGTGAGACATCACATAGAACAACAGCAGCAACGTTTCGGTCATCCACTGACCTTAATCATGTTATACAAATGGGTATTCTTATCCACTTTTTATACCCTCACATAGGAGAGGGACCTATTACCTGTCCAGGTGATACATATTTTGTATTTTCACAAAAGGTTACAATACCCCCTCTAGTGGACACAGGAATAACCATCTTCTTTATACATTCTAACCTGAAAAACACATATCCAAAAACATATTTAATATCATATATATATAAATTCAATCATTTCATAAAAACAATTATTATCATAAACAGCAAATAGTGATTATGCAAATATTCAGCAAGAATTACCACCATAGTAAAAAAATTCATAATTAACACATAGTCATACTGAATTTATAAGGTGACATTCCAATCAATCTCCTTATTCATCCCAAGTGGGATGAGGGACTGGAGGGTATAGATCCAAAATGTTTCCCTAGATTTTAAAAGTTTTTGTCTGTCTCCACCCCTCCTTGGTTTCCTAACCTGCTCAATAACTTGAAATCTAAGTTTTGAAATAGTGTGGCCTGCCTGCAAAAAATGATTAGACATAGGAGCATCCCTATTCCTACAACGAATGTTAGATTTGTGCTCATTCATCCTGTCCCTGATCTTACGTGTTGACCCTTTAATAACATTATTGCAGTTGCAGCATCCAAGGCACGGAAAAAACCCAAATTTAGGGGTGGAAATAAAGGTCTGTCTCATACCCTTCTCTGAGCCGATATCACCTCTTACCAATGTATCCTTAAGATTCTTGCATCTCTTATAGACAACTCCAGATCGTCCGATTGTGGCTAGTACTAATTCTATCCTTACGAATGTTTCTATATATCTTGATAAATTGTTAAGACCTTTTGCTACTGAATCATTGTCATATATCAATGATACTGGAGATTTTCTGATTAAGCTTGACAATGTGGCTATACAAAGTGACAAATTTATTCTATATACATTGGATGTTAATAGCCTTTACACGTCCAATACCCATAATAGTGGTTTGGATACCATGAGACAGGCCATTAAATCCAGTGGTATATTGTCAAATATTCAATGTGAATTTGCAATAGAATTGTTACAACTTATCCTCTATTGTAACTGTTTCCTTTTCCAGGATCAGTTCTATATCCAGTGTCAGGGTACAGCTATGGGGTCGAATGTCGCCCCCACATATGCCAATATATTGATGATTATATATGAGAAGTTTGTATACACCAACAAGATGTTTGAACAATATGGATTATGTTGGTCTAGATATATAGATGATGTCTTTGGCATATGGGGGGTGACATCGACTCCTTACTGGAGTTTGTGGCAGATCTGAATGTCTCTACAAGACATATTAAATTTAAACTTACACATAGTGAGGAGTCAGTGGCATTTTTGGATACTTCTGTCATTAAAAATGGAAGGAACTTAAAAATAGACCTCTATAAGAAGGAAAGTGACAGAAATAGCCTATTAAGGTATGAAAGTGCACATCCTCCCTCACTAAATAGAAGCCTTCCTAGGAGCCAACTTCTTAGAGTGAAAAAAATTGTGTCAGATGAAGCAGTAGGAAAACTCAGATTACAGGAGATGGGAGATTGTTTTTTGGAAAGGGGTTTACCTGAGCAACTTGTTCAACAGCAAATTAGAGAGGTTGATATGATCTCTAGAGAATCTATCCTTAAAGGGATAAGGAGGGGAGATAAGAGTAAAGAGAACAACAGATTGGTCTTTGTCTCTCAATATAATCCCTTTAGCAATGAAGTCTTTAGGATTATTAGGAAAGATTGGGCTATTGTGAAGGATTTAAATCCCCATATTAAAGAATTTGAGGAGCCACCTATGTCGGCCTATAAGAGATGCAAGAATCTTAAGGATACATTGGTAAGAGGTGATATGGGCTCAGAGAAGGGTATGAGACAGACCTTTATTTCCACCCCTAAATTTGGGTGTTTACCGTGCCCTGGATCCTGCAACTGCAATAATGTTATTAAAGGTGATTGTTTTGTTCATCCGTTAACTGGAATAAAGTTTAAGGCTTTTTTTACCTGTAATTCAGATTTTGTGATATATTTGATTAAGTGTCCATGTTCGGTGAGTCGACACGTAGGATCAGGGACAGGATGAATGAGCACAAATCTAACATTTGTTGTAGGAATAGGGATACTCCTGTGTCTAATCATTTTTTGCAGACAGGCCACACTATTTTCACAACTTAGATTTCAAGTTATTGAGCAGGTTAGGAAACCAAGGAGGGGTGGAGACAGACAAAAACTTTTAAAAACTTTTAAAATCTAGGGAAACATTTTGGATCTATACCCTCCAGTTCCTCATCCCACTTGGGATGAATAAGGAGATTGATTGGAATGTCACCTTATAAATACAGTATGACTATGTGTTAATTAGGAGAAAAAAAATTACTATGGTGGTAATTCTTGCTGAATTTTTGCATAATCACTATTTGCTGTTTATGATAATAATTGTTTTTATGAAATTATTGAATTTATATATATGAAATTAAATATGTTTTTGGATATGTGTTTTTCAGGTTAGAATGTATAAAGAAGATGGTTATTCCTGTGTCCACTAGGTATTGTAACCTTTTGTGAAAATACAAAATATGTATCACCTGGACAGGTAATAGGTCGCTCCCCTATATGAGGGTATAAAAGTGGCTAAGAATACCCATTTGTATAACATGATTAAGGTCAGTGGATGACCGAAACGTTGTCGTTGTTGTTCTATGTAAGGTCTCACTAATAAAAGGATATTGATGTATACCTAGTGCTGCTGCTGTCTTTTAATTCACGTAAATCCTTCATAGCCTGCAAGATCTCTCAAAGCTGGAAGGGTTGATCAAGCTCAGAGGTGTCTGCCACAGACAACACGGGGAGATTAGACTTTGAGAGTTAATCATTTAAGAGCCGCGCTTTGGCAGTGGGATCAGAGTGTTGTAAGTTATAGAGGGATGTGTAATACTCGACAAAGCTATTAACTATGGAGGAGCTATCTGAGAGAGAACGGCCCGAGGTATCAGTTATCTGAGTTATAAATGACTAAAACCTTTTCTTTTTAATTGATGTTGCTAACATACGACCTGGTTTGTTACATTATATGAAAAATTTAGCTCTTAGAGTTATTGATCGTAGATGTGCGCTTTTAATGAGGTATTTATTCATTTCCTCTCTTACCTCTAGGAGGTCCTGGTTCAACTGACTAGATTTTGGGTTATTTTTATGGGCTCTTTCAATTTGAGTTAATTTGGTGACAAGAGAATTGTAGTAAGCTGCTCTTTGTTGGCGTAATCTTTTGGTGTGTTTAATTATCTCCCCCCTTATTACACATTTATAAGTGTCCCAGTTGTTAGAGGTAGATGTGTCTGAGGGCTTGTTAAAGTAAAAAAAATCAGTAGTTTTTTCTGTGATATCGGAAATAATTTGGGGATCAGAAAAAATGAAGTAATTTAACTTCCAGCAGGGTCGTTGTAGGGGTTTCGAGGTCCAGGCAAATGTGCTCATCACTGCACTGTGATCTGACCATGATGTATGTGTTATTTGAGAGTCTACCAGGTATGTTAATGTGGATTGGTCGTAAAATATGTAATCAAGTCGAGTATATGTTTGTTGGGAATGGGAGAAAAAAGTAAAATCTTTTTTGGATGTGTGTGTTGTCCGCCAGGTGTCAAAAAGGAGGATTAACTGAATCGCCAGCCAATTTGCTTTGATTTTTCTTTTGCTCAAATATGATTTCCCAAGTGAGGTGTCCAAAATTAGGTTAATTGGGAAGTTGAGGTCTCCCCCCATAAAAGTCGGTCCCTTAGCAATATCAATTATTTGGTTAAGAGCTTTGCGAAAAAAGGGGGCTGAAGGATGGTTTTGGGCATATAAGTTGGCTACTGTAACCAGCCTGCCGAGCAGCCCACTATGATCAGGACTCTCCCCTCAGTGTCAGAGTATTTCTGGATTAATTTAAAAGGGGTCCCTTTTTTGAAGGAGATACTAACTCTGTTCTTCTTATCTGAGCCCGAGCTGAAGTGCTGATCATGATGAAATGTTGGGAGCTGAGGTATTTTGGATTTTTTAAAGTGAGTTTCCTGGAGGAGGATTACGTCTATGTGTTTCTCAAAAAAATCATGAAAGGCTATAAAGCGTTTACCCGGGGAGAAAAAACCCTTGACATTTTGTGTAGCTATAAGGATGGTATTGGATGTAGAAGAACCTGGTGTTACGTGTTAGGGTAGTGTATCTGGCCGCTAGATAGTCAGGGAGAGAACTATGTAGAGTAAACTAGTTGATCGCTTGAGAGGGGAAAGGGTAAAATGAGTCACGGACCCAAGGGACTTGGGGGGATGGGCAAGGGGATAATCTGGGAGGAGTAAGGAATGTCTTGTGTTGTAGGTCTCTACTCAGATGGGTATAGGTAAATTGAACTAAGCGTTGGGGGGAGAGGGAGAGAGAATTACAAAGGGGGAATGGAAACTTGAGAAGGGAAAAAAACTAGAAAGAGAAAATGTGGAAATAGAGAGAGAGAAAAAAAGGAGAAAAGCAGATAGACAAGGGGTTTAGCGCAGTTTAAGGGAACACATCTCTGCATATATTGAAAGAAACAGGAAATTTAAACAAGGTAACTTAAATATGTTTACCTAGGAGGTATAGGGGAAAGAAAAGGGAAAAACAGAAGAACTGGTATTCAAATCAACATTCTGGCAGTGTATTCCACCAGCAATAAAAAATACAATAAATGGTTTTAAACATTTTTAAACATATTGTAATAGAGACTGAGAGTCTTTGCATACAGAAATACGGGTCAGTAGTACTGCTACCACCTGTTAGGTAGCTAGGATAAGTAATGGTAAAAAATTGCAGAAGCTACACACATGGAGTAGATTGTTATGTGTTTAATAGGGCTGGGAGGTAAATAATCATACTGTATATGAAAAGACTCTATGGAAACTAGTGGTGCCTAAAGAGGTACAGTGCAGTTCCCACCGGTTGTAGGGGTGGAGCAAAGATTACAACAAGAATCATATTCCTAAACAAAATAGACATCTATGCATAGATTTAAAGACATTCAAGATCAAATAATAAAAGGAGATAACAACTCACGTGTCCATGGTTAATGGGGTTGGGAGCAAAACTCTAGAAATTGTGTAAGAAAATGTGAAAAAAAGAAAAGGGGGGATACCCCAAAAATATATCAAGTTTCATCAGAACTGTTCTGCAAAGCAGAGGGTTGAGGTTTATTGGGGTGTTTATTCACTACCTCGACCAGGAGCGTTTCTTGGTTTAGGTGAGGCCGATTGCATCTGCAGGTGTGGGGCAGCTGTTGGTTTATCCATAAGCGGTATGCCCAGCACTTCATAGAGAGAAGCCGCATCTGTAGGATCTTTGCATTCATATCTGTTCCCATTCCGAAGAATTTGTAGCGACACAGGGAACCCCCACCTGCAAGGGATCTTCTGTATCCTGAGGTGTGAGGTGATGGCATTGAATTCCCTGTGCTTTTGTAGAGTTCTGCTGGATATGTCTTGAAAGACTTGAATCTTAGATCCCAAATAAGAAAAGTTGTGTTCTTGTCTACAGAAGTTGAGGATTTTGTCTCTGTCTCTAAAGCTTTGGAAACAGATCACAACTTCTCTTGGAGGCTGGTTTTCCCTCGGTTTGGGGACCGATGAGCCCTCTCAATAGGAATCTCTAACATAACAATGGAATTAGAAATTGCTAGTGATTGAAAGATTTGCTGTAGATAATGTGGTATGGCATCATTCAGCACTGTTTCAGGTATTCCCCTTATCCACAAGTTGTTACGGCATGTGCGATTTTCTATATCGTCAGTTTTAGACTGTTGTTCATTGTTTGTTGCTGTTGTATCTGGTGGGCCATGCCATTTATATCTTTGATGAGTTTCTCCCGATCATCTTCAAGAGCTTCCACTCTAAAGCCAAGCTCGTTAATTTCACGTTTAAGGTCGGCACATTCTTCGCGGATACAAGATTTTACTTGATAAGGCTTTCCATGGCTTTTAAAGTGATGGGTTCATCATTTATGGGTTCTTCATCACGTTCTGTGAAAGAGCGGTCAGAGATCTTTTTCTTGTCGAATTGCTTGAAAAAAGTGTTAGCAACACCCGCACCTGCTGGGGTAGCCTTTTGCAGCTTATCCCCCTTGGTATTCCTGCGATTAGACATTGTGAGGCAAGTGTTGGTGTCTGGGTCTCAGAAGTGTACTGCAACTGCTGCAATCAAAGGGGTATCACGCTTATCTAGCTTTTTCTGTGGTGTCGGAGTGCCACCTTCACTGTGGTAGCCGCTTCTAGAAGTGTCAAGATAGATCTACCTCTGATAATTATTGCCCAGTGAAGAGAAGTATTGTTCCACTGCAGTGTTGGAGAGTTCACCTCAGGAAGATATCAACAGTTCTTATCTAGAGCTAATGCAAAAGGTTTCATGGGTCTATGTAAAAGAAGCTTTGCTATGCGTAAAGGGGTGTCTATCCCTGCTATGAATAATTTTGTAGGGTATGTATTCCCCTTGATGAGGACACCAGCACTGGCCGCAGATATGAGTATCAAGTTGGTGTAGCTCAGAGCCTACTGCATGTTAAAGCAATCTGCAATTTTATGTGGGGTATAGATCAGTTAATGTCCATAAGGTGGATTATAGGAGTAGTACTCGTATGGATAAAAGAATACCTTCTTGATGCATTCCAGAAGAGTCATAGGGTGTAGCAGTGTTAACAGAAGACCCCTAATTTGAGTATTATACCCTATCTGGGTCTCATTTGGGTGACAGGCCGGTGGTTTACTAGGCCTGAGCTGAAAAGGATCATAAGGTCTGTGTGGCTATGGGTGAGTCGTATCCTAGGATCTCCAACCCTTCCTTATTTACACCTGTGTGAGCTGACCACCACTAGTAAAGAGGCTCATTGAAGCGTAGTGCTTTATACCCTTTTCCCCTTCTTTGGGCTTAGGTGACTTAGTCGTCACGTGTGAAGGTTGTGGCCTGGTGCGCTGCGCTGCTCTGTTAATCTTAGGGCTACTGCTCTTGCAGTCAACCTAGGGATTGTGTCTAGGGGTATGAAAGCTGTGGGGCCCTTTATACCTGATCTGGTGAGCCCTTTAGAGAGTCTTTGACGTGAGTGCTTGTCCTGTGCGGTGATCCGCTGCGTTGTGGCCTGAAGCATGGCGACCTTATGACCCAGGTTTAGGATTCCTAGTGAGGACGGATAATTCTAGTGCAGTCATGTCTGGATGGCATTCAGCAGGAGCGGTATGTGTTCTGGTTCCTGTACACCTCACTGAGCCTGTCAGGTGGTGTTATTCCGGCTACAGAGATGTCCCTTGTGAAATCCATGCAGAGAGCTTCAGCAAGGTGCAGCCATCATGGACGCCTGCACGCTCCGTCCCCTGCATCTTCCTCTTTTTATATAAGATTGATCACATTCGTTCTTTATTATAGGAGGTAATGTCACGGCCACCCATGGTAGTAAATTTGTCAAATGCAATGCTACAGGTGAAATAATTGCTATTAAAACATATACTGATTGTAGTACTGAATATGTAATTTACCTACTTACCTGCGAATGTGGTTTGCAATATTTGGGTCGCACCTCTAGAAAGGTGAGAACCAGATGGAGTGAACATTTGAGAAGTGTTCTACAAAGCACAGTGTCTCAAGACACAGTACCATCCAGCATAATAAGAATCACAACGCATTTAGGATCACTCCTCTGGAAAGTATCCCTTGTTCTACTAGGTTTAATAGGTACACTCGTTCACACCAGAGGAAAACATATTGGATATATCGATTCCAGTCTCTGTTCCCCTCTGGCCTAAAAGAAGTATTGGACCTAGCTGCATTTTTAGATGATGTCAGAAGCTATTATTCACAAGAAAGTGTGTAGTCCATTGTATGGTACTGCATTGCACCATACTGTCCCTTTCAACACATCTTTTTTCATAGCAGTCATTTAAGACACTCTTGACAAAATACACAACAGAGTTCTTTTACTGTTTATGATACATTAATTTGTTTTGTATCAGATTGTTCCACATACTATATTATATAGTAATTATACGAGTAATAATTGCATTACATAGCAGCTGTATGAGTTACATTCAACCCTTAATAGAACCCCTTTTTTCCCTATAATGATGTATATCACATCATATATTTTACAAGATTTGTACTGTACCCTGTCTTATGCACCAGCATATATGCACTGCAAATAGTTTTTTGTTTATCAGCTTTTTATGTATGTTTCATGATTGCAGTCCTTTTATATTTATGACCCTTTTCAGTTCACAATTTATCATTTTAAATTTTTAACACATACACTATTATAAACTACACACTACTTTAGTACATCACTTCCACACAAATTTAATAGTAAATAATAGCAGACGAAAAGATCATATGCGATGTAGTAAGGACACTCTATTCATTATAGAATATCTATGCAACGCAGAAATGATGCCTGAGGAAATGGCCAGTTTTAAGGCTGAGAAACGCGTTGCATAGATAGGGGGTACATTGTAAATGCCCCCTAAAGCCACTGCTTGAATATTTTTAAATGTTGGAAGTTTTACAATAAATCTTTTTATTACTACAAGTCTGTTGGAAGCACCTGTTATTATTTGACCTATCGATATACTGTACCTGAGTCACTGGAATCGCCTACTTCTGTAGTGGGTTGGACCACACCTGTATACCTCACTGGAGTCAGGAGAGGGTTAGTTAGCACACCCCATTTTACCATCTCATTTCTACCAGTATATAAGTGTACTTTTAACAAATGTGAGTACCTATTTGGCTTGAATATCCATATGCTCATACTTGAATATGCTGATACACACATAAGGCGCCCCTCTGTTTTATGCATTCTTTATAGTATCATCCGGATCCATCTGTGAGGAGGAGAGCTACCAGTGTGATCTGATCCCTCAAAGATTGTGCTTATTATACAGCATTGGACTTTTTGGCAATTATCACCTTTTGTAACAAATGTTCTTTTACCATTTTCCTATCACTTCTCTTATCTAGATCACATATAAATGTATGGATTGATCTTTACTTATTGGTTATATCCTGTATAGAGTCGCCCCCTCATAACCTGAGATTATGATATAATATTAAAAGGACAGTCAACAGCAGATTTGTTGTTGTTTAAAAAGATAGATAATCCCTTTATTACCCATTCACCAGTTTTGCATAACCAACCGTTATAATTATACACATTTTACCTCTGTGATTACCTTGTATCTAAGCTTCTGCAGACTGCCCCTTATTTGATTTCTTTTGACAGACTTGCATTTTAGCCAATCATTTCTCACTCCTAGGTAACTTCACGTGCATGAGCTCAATGTGATCTATATGAAACACATAAACTAATGCACTCTAGTAGTGAAAAACTGTCAAAATGCATTCAGATTAGAGGTGGCCTTCAAGGTCTAAGAAATTAGCATATGAACCTCCTTGGTTTAGCTTTTAACTGAGAATACCAAGAGAACAAAAGCAAAATTGGTGATAAAAGTAAATTGGAAAGTTGTTTAAAATTACATGTCCTATCTGAATCATGAAAGTTTATTTTTGACTCGACTGTCCCTTTAAACAATAGCAGATGAGTAGATCAGATGTGATATAGTAAGGACACACCTTATGACTAATAATATTAAACTTTAGTACACAATAGTTAGTTAATTATCTAACAGTCGTATATTAGGGCATCTAGTTAATGTTCCCGGCCTTTCCACTGGAATACTATACAATCTTGGAATATATACTGACATTCACTGGTAACATTTATTGCTATTGGCTTGTTATTATCATTATTCCCTGCTGGGGCTTTTAATAGATGTGTTCACCCCTTTGCCATTTCCCTCTGCTAATACTGCACAATTTGACAGCAGTGTACATGTCACTACTATTATCGTCGATCCAGGTGGTTAGTCTTA
This sequence comes from Bombina bombina, assembly GCF_027579735.1. NCBI lineage: Eukaryota > Metazoa > Chordata > Amphibia > Anura > Bombinatoridae > Bombina > Bombina bombina. Next base: position 32,536,576 of record NC_069502.1, read on the forward strand.
CAACTTAATAACAGTACACAATTGTGGCTCCGCCATCCCATTGGCTATTCACAGTCACGTGATGATGTCACAGGCATGATTCACAATGACTGGCGAATCATGATCATGGAGTACACACTAGAAATTTGACCTCTATAAAATGAGGATTCACATATTTATGAGTTGCATTTATATGCTGGTGGTAAGATTCGACATCCAATGGAAAATTCTGCTACAAAGTGGGACTGTTGATATATGTATATATGAATTGAGATGTGAATAGTATACTTGTTGCTTATTTGGATTCTATATGCTTGGATGACATTAGACAGAAAATACTATTTGTCATATCATTATTTGATTATTTAATTTGTGATATATGTATATGTTCATTACTGTACCAATATTAAATAAACAATGACAAAAAGGCTCATTAAGAGCACAAGTGTTTAGTCACGCCCATGCCGGGGCGGAGTTCGTTTCGATTGGCTTCATTACATTTTAAAATGTTCTGAATGGGGGCGGAGCCAGCAACGCTTGAGAGTGGCCGCACATTTCTAAAGCTCCAGCTAATACCGTCTTAATATTGATTTAAAATGCTTCTCAAGGCAAATCACACCCTCTAAGCTTTGAAGAACGGGTGACAGACCTCGGCTTAATACTTGTCGAAGGTAACGATATGGCACCAATGCAGCTATCTCAAGTTATAGCCGGAGGCCTTTTCTGATGCTGTGCGGGCGGTGGCCATTTTCTTCCTGCGTGGTAGGGAAGTTACCCTATACAGACCAGTTTACACTTTTCTATGCGAACTGAGCCCTTTTTTTGCTATCATCCTATTCCTCTGCATCTAAGATGGTGGACGCCAAATGGATCTTAGCCGAGCTAAGCAAACTCCTAAAATCTTATAGCCTTGTTTTTACTACAGCTCCGGGCGGAGCCTTGGATCCTGCAAACTTCGGTGGAGTACAGGAAGAGGCTTGCCTGTGCCAGGCCAACAGCGGCAGCGAGAGTGGTGATGCTTTGGTGGCCCCGGCATCTACCGCGTACCTCAGAAGCGGCTAAGTCTGCCGCTGGGGGCTGGCTACCTGATCAGTACAGGTCCCGAGAAACTGGAGTTGAAAGTTTGGCCCCGGAATTCGGGGCTCTCTCACACAGCTCTCTCATTACCTACCTGCCATCGTCATTGACAGTCCAAATGGTTAGGGCTCATGCATGTGAATCGATCTCAGTCATTGGTTCTGCTTTTTGTCTGGGATATCAAGAGAAGAAAGATAAGTGTTGCCCTTCCTCTGCTCATACAACTAGACTGTACTTGGGATACAGCTTGGAGCTAGCCCATGAACTGAGGGATAGACTTTCCCTATTCTGGCCATCTGGTGTGGGATAGAGACACTGAGCTGTGCGGTTACCGAAGGCTCACCTGACTAGATAATGCAGCTATGAGGGTGAACAGACATTAAGCTACCGTGGGACTGCACTCTTTTAATCACTTATTGAGCAGACCGTCTGTTTTAATAGTTATAGGACTGCCTATGTCTACATGCTCCTAGTTTAGTGGCAAGCTTATAGTTTTATGTTACACAGTTTTATATGTCCCGGCAGTTCACACAATGTTATGTTACTATTACTTAGGGCTGCATGTTATGCATGTTATAATATATTATATAGGTAATCCCCTTCATTCTACTGAGACATTGGTGACATTCCCCTTTTACCACAAGGACTTGGTGATCTTTAATATAGCTTGAAGTGGAGCAAAAGTGTAATTTGCTACCCCGTGCTTGTTCTATGTCATAGCTCCTTGCTTAAAAGTGTTATTCGAGTTTGCAGTAGCTGTCGCTCTATGCTTCACTCAGGATAAATTGACAGTCACCCTCTTCAGATATATGAGTGGCTCTTAATTTGCCTCATAGGGTTTAATCTATTTTATAGTTTAGGAGGCATTTTTATAGCGAATTTAGAGAGTGGGTTAGACATTGTTCTTTATGCATCTTAATTGCTGGTAACTCTCCTTACAGTGTCCTTACGGTTAAACTAACTCCATATGCTATTGGTGGCATGGGACTCTGAAATATATATATATCTTTCACAAACACCATGATGCCTATTATATTTCTGCTAGCTATATGTAGAGCCAATCTATATTACACTGCTCACTGTATGCCTTATTTTTCCCACCCTCTAAAGCATGATAGAGGTCGCTGTATGCCCAAGCTCTGATACTGCTGATATAAGAAGAATATACATATCTCTTGCATTGCAATTTACTAGGATATTGCTGATTTCCAGGCTATTGACATGCTGGCATGTCAATATATTTCCACTTTTGGCTATACTACCTTGCAACAGGATATTTAGGTTGTTTGTTTCCCCCCAAGCAGCTTCGCAGCTTGTATGTATATGGATGAATCCTACCTTAGTAATTTTATTTCATAGTGTCTACTTGATTCATATGGCAAGGTTATTCACTAACTCACGTATCAAGCACTACACGCATCACATAGGCAACATTGTACACCTCAAAGGCCTGCATAATTAGATTCCTCCAGAAACCCAGCTTAGCTTTACCCAAGCATACGTGCAAATACATGTGTGTCTGTATGTGTATATGGTGGTGTATATATGCATATATTTGTATAGCCCCTTATGACTTTTGTGACATAGGATTGTTACTCATTGCCGGACTTGGGAAAGGGTACCAGGTGTTGAACTCTTCCAGCAAACCCCTAGCACCAGATAGTTCTCTTATTTGCCTCATATGTATTAATTGAGAGCTTCTTGTATATTATACTCCTACATAAACAGACCGCCTCATAATACCATCATTGACCTATTTTGTACCTCTATTTTTCCAAATAAAAATATACTCAACCATCACGTTTCCATACAGTGATGTGACTTCCACTACATGTAGCCTCCTACACCTACATGACCACCTCCCCCCCCACTATATATAATGTGCCTCCTTGTCAAGGAGGACCAACTTTGCGGCTTTTCTTGTCTATGCCGCACCTTCCCATAGCAACAGTTATTTTTAGCTCTAATGCCCACAATTTAAGTGGTTTCAATCCTCTTAAACCTAACAAACTTTCTCTTTTATCATTATACATTGTAAGCCATGTACTGTGATTATTTCTACTGTATTATTCTGGGCCTCAGCATCTCATTACCTATAAAAAAAAAAAAATGTTCTGAATGTTGTAAGGTGCTTTATGCGGCTGCTCTATAAGCCGAGAAACGCGTTGCATATAGGGGATAATTGTCCATGCCCCATTCCCGTATTGCTTGAAGTTTTTAATGTGATAATAATAAAACTTTTTTTAACTGAAGCAAAGTGAATGCACCTTCTTATAGTTTATCCATTGGAACATTGCTTTTGGGTGTACTGAGTTCCCTGCATCGGATTCAGTTCGCTTCCGTAAAGCCAGGAGAGGGTTAGCTGAGATATCAGCCGGCTACTAACCAGCACACAAGAGTGCTTTTGACATATGTGAGTACCCATTTGACTACTATTTATGTGTATCCACTTTTGGTTCTGCTGATCTGCACATGAGGCGCCCCTCTGTTCTGTGTTTATCTTATAGACTTATCCAGATTCATCTGTGAGGAGGAGAGCAGCCGACAATCTTTGGTTTCTTGTAAAGGTTGCAGGCCTCACGGGTGATTAGTTTGCGCTTTACAAGTACCCAGTACAATACAATAGCACTACACACATTTGGGATGCTTATCCTGTAATTTTATTTTATTTTTTATGATATTACATTTTTTTATTATTGTGCTAGATTACTGATGTACTGGAATTGTTCTATTGTTTCTTTCTAGTTATACCACTCTATTGTGTACAGCTACAACATTTTTCTGCTAGAGTGCACCCCCTCTCATCCCTGTTGTATACTGTGATATGACAAAACAACTATGTGACATGAAGTGTGCCCCCTTGTGATATTTAATCCATTTCAGATGCCCTTGATAAAACTACAGATGTACATGATATATTCTTAGCTTATTAGTCATTTAACAATTACAGCTTAAATAAGACGTCTCAAGTCTTTCAGTTGATCAAAGAAGGCAAAATTAAAGCAAAGAAAGGATTTTACTGATATATCTTTATGGCAAATGAAAATGCTCTTTGGTAATAATTCATGTTATTTCAGAGTACAAATCTCAGTAGCAGACACAATTAGAGCCGGCATTCGTCACAGAGATACTAATCGCTCCGCATTTCAACACATTGAAGACTCTGTCTTAGACATTGCAGGGGCTGTTATGTAAGAAATCTTCACAATATCATCCACATTTAAATAATATCAAATAAAAATACAATTTATATCTTACCTGATAAATTAATTTATTTCATGGTGGTGAGAGTCCACAAGCTGTTATCTATGGGATATACATTCCCAAACAGCAGGAAGCAAATTTTCCCAAACCGCAAAAGCCTATATAACCCTTCCCACCTCACTCATACCTCAGTTTGACGTATAGCCAAGTGGTGAGGAGGTAAGAAGGAGTAAAAACCAAAAATGAGGAGCAGGGGAAAAAAAATACAAAACAAAAATACAAAAAAAACAAAATAATGTCTTTTATGACAAACTCAATATATAGGCACAATCATCAAACTGAGACAACTGCCTGAAGGACCTTCTACCAAAGGCTGCTTCTGCCAAAGCAAAACCATCAAAATGGTAAAATTAGTAAAGGTATGCAGAGAAGACCAAGTGGCCGCTTTGCAAATTTGATCAACTGAAGCCTCATTCTTGAAAGCCCAAGATGTGGCAACTGATCTGGTAGAATGAGCTGTAATTCTCTGAGGTGGGGGCTGACCCGCATCAAAAAAAGATTTGTGAATTAAAAGTTTCCACCAGGAGGCTAAATAAATGGAAGAGGCTTTCTGACCCTTCTTAGGACCAGAAACAAAAACAACTAGAAGTCTGTCTGGGAACTTTAGTAGCATCAACATAATATGTCAATGCTCTAACAACATCCTAAGAATGCAAATATTTCTCAGAAACATTTTTTGGATTAGTACACAAGAAGGGAACGATAATTTCCCTATTAATGATGTGTAAGGAAACAACTTAAAGGGACATAATACTCATATGCTAAATCACTTGAAACTGATGCAGCATAACTGTAAAAAGCTGACAGGAAAATATCACCTGAGCATCTCTATGTAAAAAAGGAAGATATTTTACCTCACAATTTCCTCAGCTCAGCAGAGTAAGTTCTGTGTAAAAAGTTATACTCAGCTTAAAAAATGAAGAAATGAACAGCAGCCAATCAGCATCAACAGTGCTGAGATCATGAACTCTTTTACTGTGATCTCATGAGATTTCACTTAACTCTCATGAGATTTAATTGTAACCTTCCTTACAATGAATAGGGAAATAAGATGAGTGTGCATGAAAGCTCGCTCCTTCCGCTGTTCCGGGACAGACATACTGATTTGTTGCTTAGAAGTTCTTTACAATGGAATGTGGCTACTGAGAAACATTTGAGGCAAAATATCTTTCTTTTTTACATAGAGATGTTAAGGGGATATTTTCTAGTCCGCTTTTTACAGCTATACTGCATTACTTTCAAGTGTTTAAACATTTGGATATTATGGCCCTTTAAGGCAAAAAAAAAAAAATTATGTCGGCAAAACAGCTTTATTTTTAAAGAAAATCAGATAAGGAGACTCACAAGAGAGAGCAGACTATTCTGAAACTCTTCTAGCAGAAGAGATAGCCAAAAGGAACAACACTTTCTATAAAAGTAGTTTAATGTCTAATTTCTGCATAGACTCAAAAGGAGGAGCCTGTAAAACTTGTAATACTAGGTTAAGACTACAAGGAGGAGAAATAGGCCTAATAAAAGGGTTAATCCATATTAAAGCCTGAACAAAACAATGAACATCAGGAAGGTTAGCAATCTTCCTATTATTATTATTATTATTATTATTATTATTATTATTATCAGTTATTTGTAGAGCGCCAACAGATTCCGCAGTTCCTATGAAATAATACAGAAAGAGCAGAGATTTGTCCTTTCAAAGAACTGGCAGATAAACCTTTATCTAAACCATTCTGCAAAAACTGAAGACTCCTGGGAATTCTAAAAGAATGCCAGGAGTAGTTATGGTTGATACACCATGAAATATATGTTTTCCAAACTTTGTGATAAATTTTCCTAGAAACAGGCTTGCAAGCCTGAATCAAAGTGCTAATCATGCAGTCAGAGAATCCTCTATGACGGTGAACTAAGCTTTCAATTTCCATGCCATCAAGTGAAGAAACTTTAGATCTGGATGGAAAAAGGGATCTTGAGACAGAAGGTTTGGCCTTAGAGGAAGATGCCATGGCAGGCAACTGGATATTCTGATCGAATCCTGTGATGCCACACTGGGGCTATTAGGATTACAAAAGACTGTTCCAATTTTATCTTGGAAACCAAGCCTGAAGGGCCCAGAGTTCCAACTTACTGATTGGCTACCTTGCTTCCTGAGGATTCCAAACTCCTTGTCCTGTCAGAGACCCCAGAAAGCTCCCCAACCTGAAAGACTTGCATCTGTGGTGATCACAGACCAGAAAGGAAGAGCAAAAGAAGCCCCCGGAGTAATTGAATGGCGATTCAGCCACCAAGGCAGAGATAGGTGCATGCTGGGTTATATTAAAATATATGTTGGAATATCTGAGTATAATCCTTGCACTATTGGTGCAGCATACAAAGCTGAAGAGGTCTCGAATGAAATCGAGCAAATGGAATTTCGTTCGAAGCTGAAATCATGAGGGCTAATACTTCCATAGACAGAGCCACTGAAGGGAATGAGAGCGACTGAAGGTTTAGACAAGCTGATATTAATTTTATTTGTCTCTTTTCTGTTAGGGAAAAAGTCATGGACACTGAATCTATCTGGAAACCTAAAAAGGTGATCTTTGTCTGAGGAATCAAGGAACTCTTTGGTAATTGATCCTCCAACCATGTGTTTGTGTGACATTCTGCTAAATGAGAAGATTGAGCCAGTACCAAGATATCTTCCAGGTAAGGAAATAGTGCAATACTGAGTTCTGATTACAGACAAAATGGCATTTAGAACCTTTGTAAATATTCTTGGAGCTGCAGCTAGACCAAACGGAAGAGCAAAAAAATGCTTTTCCAGAAAAGAAAACCTCAGAAATTGGTAATGTTCTGTCACATATGCCTGCCTGCTGTCACTGTCCCTTTAAGACTGCCTTCCCTGCTCCTGTCAGTCATGCTGTTTGGGGAGTAGTCTGCATTCATTCTACTGCTGGAACTTACATGTCTAATTAATTATTCATGCACCTGATTCTCTCCG